>NW_003546308.1:193480-217151 GCF_000090795.2 Amphimedon queenslandica | reverse complement strand
TGGGCTTTATACTATTATAATTATTATATACATGTAGTTTAGTCAGGATATATTGGAAGGAAGGCAGGTACAATACCACACAATACCAAAAGTTAGTACCTTTTATTTTTGGTGAAGATACTCTTGAAATGGTTTCCCTTAACTTTGACAATAGAATGGGCCACTGAAGTTGGCAATAAGGGGAGGAAGGGACACACCACTTGGACCCAAAATAATAATATCAAGAATAATTGAAGGAGGAGCAGCTCATAGCTATGGTAATATAAGAGAGAGAGAGGAGAAAAAATATAAAAAATATAATATGATCATTTTATTATTTTCCATTATAAAGGTAAACTCAACGTTGGTGATCAGGTGCTGGTATGTGATGGTGTCAGTCTTGTTGATGTGTCACATGATGAAGCTGGAGAAGCTTTCAAAAGAGCAATGGACTCACGCTCGGTAAGTGAACAAAAGATTCTAAAAAATTAAAAATTATTATGTGTTATGTACAGGGATCTATTGACCTTGTTGTTGCTGTTAATCCTGAGCCATAGCCAAGAACTTTGCCTCTTCTAAAACTTTTATGAAGCTGCTATTAACACTGTCCTGTTTTTATAGTTTTAATAACATGCTATAAAACTAATTTTTTTTGAAAATAAAAAGCTATAACTAGCTATCAAATCACTACATGGAAACTAGGCAGTTTTAAATAAACTATTAATTAAAGTTTATTAAGATCACTGTGATTTAGAAAGATCACCATTCAGAAACTTTTTGATCCCTCCAGAATTCTCCATTAGGACTACCAGGGGGCAGCAGAGCACAAGTGACTGGTGTGACAGCTCCTTCATCAGGAGTCAAAGGAGCTCTGTCTCCAGCCATGTCTGTCTTTACCCAACCCGGACAGCAACTGTTAACTAATATGTCTTTCTTGTCAGAAGCTGCAAGCTCTTTAGCGTGTATCTTACTGAGGGCAATGACTGCTGTTTTGCTTGTACCATACTTGGTATTGTTCCAACCTAGCTCACTAGCTTTACCTGTTTTGAATGCATGGAGTATCTACATTAGTCATATGAAATAGTTTATTATGTACCTTCTCTGATAACAGAGATGTATTCTTCCATCAGTGACACTAGGCCAGCCTCAGTCAAATTAGGATCTGTGAATTTAGCCTATGTAAGATGTAATTTTGATGTTATTGCACTAAATTTTCTACTTCATTATTTTCTAAGTGTACATATACACTAGTATATGCCCATTTATATTTAACATGCATAACAAGTTTATCAGTGCACTCCTAACCTTTACAGCTGGTCCATATTTACTAAGTTTCCCCGTAAATGATGCAACATTGACAACACGAGCTCCAGGACGCAGGAGAGGAAAGAAAGCACGAGAAATATTTAGAGTAGCTGTGAAGTTGGTAGCCATGGTAACAGTGGCCTGTTCCAAATCAGGAGCTATTGAATAAAATAAAATAATATACCGGTAACATTAATATGCAAGATAAAAGAGATACCATAAAATTTCAGTACAACATCAAGTACAAGTATCAAACAATGCAAAAGACAATAAAAATTAGTTTCATACAGCACAGAATAATTATTATTTATGCCATGGTGTGCAAGTTTCTGTTTTAATTAAAACAGTTTATATTCATGGTCAGAAAAATGTCATAGCAACCAGTTACAGTAAACAGACACCCTGCAATCTGTATCATTACTGCAATGGCTACTGATGGAGAATATGGTGGATATAAGTATAAGTTTGTTGATGGTGAGCCTAGGAAGGTCTTAAAATGCAGCATGTGTCAACTTGTAGTACGTGATCCTCATCAAATTACCTGCTGCTCAAACAGGTTATGTAAAAGCTGCCTAGATCGACTTATACCAACAGGAATAGCAAGAGCATTCAAAAAAGTTAACTGTCCTTTATGCCAAAAACCAATGAACCGCTATTTCAAAGATGGTGGAATCAATCGTGAGATCATAGCCCTTAAAGTTTACTGTACTAACAGTGAGGAGGGTTGTAAGTGGCAGGGAACTATTAATGAAACTGATGATACATCAATTGATACTCATCTTAATAGCTGTCCCTATCAACAGGTACCTTGTACTAATGAGTGTGGAGCAATGGTCAGGAGAGGTGAACTGAAGACACATCTGACTGACAAATGTCATAAACGAATAGCCCATTGTCAGTATTGTAAAAAAGAAGGACCATGGAAGTTGATAGTAAGCGAAAGCCACCATGACAAGTGTCCTGACGTCCCAATCCAATGCAGTAATGAAGGCTGTAATGAGAAGATACCACGACGTTCACTAGCATCACACAATGAGACCTGCCCTAAAGCTATCATACCATGTGAATACAATACTGTGGGATGTAATAAGAAAATGAAGAGAGAAGAACAAGAGAAGCACAATGAAGAATCAATAAAACAACATCTTGAGGTTGCAATGAAAAAGATTGATGCTTTGCAATCAACCAAACATGTCTTTCAGCTAACTACATACAAAGAGAAGAAAGGAGATGAGGATTGGTACAGCCCAGGCTTCTACACATCACCAGGAGGATACAAGATGTCACTACGTGTCCATCCTAATGGTCTTTGTACTGGTAAAGGTACAGGTACACATGTCTCTTGCTTCATGTGTCTTGAGATAGGAGAATATGATGATACATTGGAGTGGCCGTTTCGAGGAGAAGTTACAGTAGAGCTACTGAATCAACTGGAGGATAAGAATCATAAGAAGGAAACCGTATCGTTTAATGAAACAACACGAGATGAACCTAGGCAAAGAGTGAGGGAAGGTAAAAGCTCACGTGGATTGGGTATTTTTAAGTTCATATCACATGAGCAGTTAGAGTATAATCCAGCTACTAATTGTCAGTATCTTAAAGATGATAGTCTGTACTTCAGAGTCAGTGTAAAGGTTACATCAAAGACAAAGCCATGGCTAGTGGGAGCATCCGGAATACAAAAATTAAATAAAGAAAATCGCTAAAACTGAAACACTTTTCATATTTTTAATTTTAGCAAGTAGTGAAAACACTTTATGAAAATTACTTTACTATAGCATTACATTATTATTTTGAAAGTGTAAATTGTTGAAGTATTAGTTGCATTTTAAAAAAGAAACATGTAGTGGATTGCTGCACATGCATTAAGACAAAGGCTTGTCTTAATTAAAACATGCAGACAGTAAATTATGATTATAGTTTATATTCATGGTCTGATAGATGTCATAGCAACCAGTTACAGTAAACAGACACACCCTGTAATCCTTATCATTACTGCAATGGCTACTGGTAGACATAGGTATAGGTTTGTTGATGGTGAGCCTAGGGATGAATTAAAATGCAGCATTTGTACATTCGTACTATGTGATCCTCATCAAGTTACCTGCTGTGCAAAAAGGTTTTGCAAGAGCTGTCTAGACCAAATGGAAGACAAAAGGTGTCCTTTATGTCGAGAGCCAATCAACTACTTTAAAGATGGTGGAATCAATCGTAAGGTCATAGCTCTTAAGGTTCACTGTACTAACAGTGAGGAGGGTTGTGAGTGGCAGGGAACTATTAATGAAACTGGTACATCAATTGATACTCATCTTAATAGTTGTACCTATCAACTGGTACCTTGTACTAATGAGTGTGGAGAGGAGATTAGGAGAAGTGCAATGGAGACACATTTGACAAAGAACTATCCTGAATGAATGGTTTACTGTCAGTACTGCAACCAAAAAGGTCGATATAAACTGATAACAAGCAGAAGCCATTATGCTGAGTGTCCTGACCTCTCAATCCAATGCAGTAATGAAGGTTGCAATATGATACCACGACGACGTTCACAAGCATCACACAATGAGACCTGCCCTAAAGCTATCGTACCATGTGAATACAATACTGTTGGATGTGAAAAGAGAATGAAGAGAGAAGAACAAGAGAAGCACAATGAAGAATCAATAACAGCACACCTACAACTGACAAAGAAACAACTACAAGTGACAAAGGAACAACAACAAATTTTCAGGCACTATTTCTATGTAAGTTGTGTGTGTGTCTTTTTCTTTGTCTTTGTCTTTGCCTTTGTTTGTGTCTGTATGTACAAGCAACTGGCAACAACAAACGAACAAACGCAAGTGTCGTATAAACAATTGGAAAGAACAACAAAGGAACAAATGCAAGTGACATATAAACAAATGGAAATGACAAAGGAGCAACTAAAAGTTACAAAAGAAACATAAAATCTCTGAAAACAAATTTAGAGCAGATAAATGCAACAATGACAACAAATGAAGTGTTGAAGCTAAATCAATTTACTAAGAAGAAAAAAGGAAATGAGATATGGTACAGTCCAGGGTTCTACATATCACCAGGAGGATACAAGATATCACTACGTGTTGATCCTAATGGCAATGGTGATAGTAAAGGCACACACATAGCTTGCTATATTTACCTTGAGGCAGGAGTGCATGATGATATACTGGAGTGGCCATTTCAAGGAGTAGTTACTACAGAGCTACTGAATCAACTGGAGGATAAGAATCATTGGAAGAATATCTTATCATTTCATGAATCAACACCAGAGAAATGCAAGCAAAAAGTGAGGGAAGGTAGAAGCGCTGGATGGGGTAATCCAGAGTTCATATCACATAAAGAGTTAAAGTATAATCCAACTACTAATTGTCAGTATCTTAAAGATGATAGTCTGTACTTCAGAGTCAGTGTAAAGGCTACACAAAAGACAAAGCCGTGGCTAGTGGGAGCATCCCAGATCATAGAAAAGTGACATAAAAATTTTAAAACTTGAGACAATAATTTTGTTTTAGTTAGTTTATTTTTAACCTAGAGTTATTTTTGATTTTCCAAAAAGAATGCACCAGCTAAATAATTTCATGTCCGTACAAAATTGATCAAACTTAATGAACTCAAGTACCTAACCCAAGTAAATAATACTGTGTAGCTAAAAAATATGAAAAAACTTCAGTGAATTTCATAAAAGAGGTCAGTGGCAATGCATGCACATGGCTAAAATTTGGCCAAGTTTTAATAGTTAAATCAGACTTTAAAAATTCATAGTCTGAAATTTGATGCCATGACAACCATTAAAAGTAAACAGACCACCCTATCCTTCATCAGTTGATTTGTCTACATTTTTTTGCCAGAGTTGAAGTTACAGTAATCTCTTGACCTCCATTGATAATGATTGCCGCTCCTATCCCTCTAGTGCCGGTTGCTATTGCTAGTAGAGCATTAGTCAGAGCATATGGTGGATACGACTTTAAGTTTGTTGATGGTGAACCAGATCATAAATACATCTGTGCCATATGTACATTAGTATCACGTGATCCTCAGCAAGTTACCTGCTGCTACAATACTTTCTGTAATACCTGTCTACAAAGCCTGGAGCAACACGAGCAACATAGAGAAAATATAAAATGTCCAATGTGCAAAAACCCATTGCAATATTTCCCAGATGGAAAGTTCAATCGTGAGATCATAGCTCTTAAGGTTTACTGTACTAACAGTGAGGAGGGTTGTGAGTGGCAGGGAACTATTAATGAAACTGGTACATCAATTGATACTCATCTTAATAGTTGTCCCTATCAACTGGTACCTTGTACTAATGGATGTGGAGAGAAAATTAAGAGAAGTTTACTGAAGACACATCTGACGGATAACTGTACTAAACGAATGGTTAACTGTCAGTACTGCAACCGAAGAAGCACACACCAACTGATAACAAGCAGAAATCATCTTCTTGAGTGTCCTGACCTCCCAATCCAATGCAGTAATGAAGGTTGCAATGAGAAGATACCACGACATTCACTAGCATCACACAATGAGGCCTGCCCTAAAGCTATCATACCGTGTGAATACAATACTGTTGGATGTAATAAGAAAATGAAGCGAGAAGAACAAGAGAGCCACAATAAAGAATCAATGGAAGTACATCTACAATTAACAGATGGGAGGCTGCAGATGACAAAAGAGAAACTGCAGGAGGCAACAGAGACAATAAAATCTCTGAAAACAACTTTAGAGCAGAAAAATCAATTAACAGCATCATTAGTATTTAAGATAAGCCAGTTTACTAACAAGAAAGAAGAAGATGAAAAGTGGTATAGTCCAGGATTCTACACATCACCAGGAGGATATAAAATGTCATTAAGTGTTTATCCTAATGAAGATGGTGATGATGGTAAAACTACATACATCTCATGCTATATTAGCCTCATGGCAGGAGAATATGATGATATATTGGAGTGGCCATTTCAAGGAGAAGTTACTATAGAACTACTGAATCAACTGGAGGATAGGAATCATAAGAAGGGAGTCATTCGTTTTGATGATTCAACACCAGATGATTGCAAGGAAAGAGTGGGAGAAGGTTTGAGTTCAAATAGTTGGGGTAGGCCTAAGTTCATATCACACAAAGAATTAGATCAGCATAATTCATTTAGTCATTTTCAGTATCTTAAAGATGATAGTCTGTATTTAAGAGTCAGTGTAAAGGTGACATCACGGGCCAAAAGTTGGCTTAACTGTAAGAACTAATATGTAAATTTAATAGAACTTGGCAGCTGACATTTAAATTATTAGAACTTGCTAGAAAATAGCTATATACACATGTACATTTGCTTTTTTAGATTTAGAATTATATAATTGATACGGAAAAAATAACAACAAATCATTACACATAGGAGGCAAATTTAAAACATCATGGGAAGAGCAAAAGGTATTAGTTCTGACACTTGATTGGGATTAAATGAATTAATCATATAATGTTATGGACAAACATGGACAGAACAAGTGGCTTGTGAGACTATGCATGTCCAATCTCATATCTAGAAAATCACTTTATTATAAACTTCTACATGCACACTAGATTATTTGCTTAAAATGTGTCAAGCAAAATGGTAAAGTTGCTTTTACATATAGCTGTAATTGACTCTTCTCTAGAGCATTTACATCAATGAAGATGATTTCAGAGTTACTTCATTGCCCTCTTAAACCTTATCTTGCTGCTAGATAAGTCTTTGGAAAGCATTTATCTTTTTTGATTGCCTACTTTCAATGAAAATAGAAAAATGAATAGTATGTTTTATACTGTAAATGAAAGTGATGTACATACAGGCAAAACATCATAGATACTACAGGTATGCACACAGAAAATTTTAATCACAGTGCATTATGTAAACTGCATGCAGGTTAGCTACACGTACCACTGAGAACATATGAAAATTAAGATAAAGCCTTAGGTTTCCACTTTACAAATTCTCATGTCAAAAACATACTAGATGAGTCTATAACTATTATGTACTGTTTATGGATCGTTAGAGTTTCCTACAATATGATAGCAGTGCCCTCATTGTGGTCAAAATATCAGAATCATTTGTAGTATAGTCTATCTATCTATATAAACTATCACATGATCAGAATACTTACCAAAATGGCTACTGGTAAAGTATTTGGTGGATATGACTACAAGTTTGTTAATGGTGAGCCTAGAGGTGCATTGAAATGCAGCATCTGTCATCTTGTACTACGTGATCCTCATCAAGTTACCTGCTGCTTCAACAGGTTTTGTAAAAGCTGTCTAGACCAAATGGAAGACAAAAGGTGTCCTTTATGTCGAGAGCCAATCAACTACTTCAAAGATGGTGGAATCAATCGTGAGATCATAGCTCTTAAGGTTTACTGTACTAAAAGTGAGGAGGGTTGTGAGTGGCAGGGAACTATTAATGAAATTGGTACATCAATTGATACTCATCTTAATAGTTGTACCTATCAACTGGTACCTTGTATTAATGGATGCGGAGAAAAAATTAGGAGAAGTGCACTGAAGACACATCTGACAGGCAACTGTACTAAACGTATGGTTAACTGTAAGTATTGCAAGCAAAGAGGCAGACACCAACTGATAACAAGCAGCAATCATCTCAATGAGTGTCCTGACCTCCCATTCCAATGCAGTAATGAAGGTTGCAATGAGAAGATATCACGACGTTCACTAGCATCACACAATGAGACCTGTCCTAAAGCTATCATACCATGTGAATACAATACTGTTGGATGTAATAAGAAAATGAAGAGAGAAGAACAAGAGATACACAATGAAGAATCAACAGAAATGCATCTAAAATTGACAAAGGCACAGCTACAAGCCATAAGTAAAGAACTAGAATCAACAAAAGAGCAACTAAAAGAGTCAACAGAGACAATAAAATCTCTGATAGCACAGAAAAATCCATTAATAGCCTCAAATGAAGTAATTAAGCTAAGCCAATATACTAAGAAGAAAGGAAAAAATGAGGAGTGGTACAGCCCAGGCTTCTACACATCACTAGGAGGATATAAGATGTCATTAAGTGTCTATCCTAATGGAGCTGGTGATGGTAAAGGTACACATGTATCTGGCTTCATGCATCTCATGGCAGGAGAATATGATGATACTTTGGAGTGGCCATTTCAAGGAGAAGTTACTATAGAAATACTGAATCAACTGGAGGATAAGAATCATCGGAAGCGTACCTTTTCATTTAATGAATCAATACGTAATGAATACAAGCAAAGAGTGAGGGAAGGTAGAAGCGCAAATGGATGGGGCTCTCAAAAGTTCATATCACATGAAGGGTTAGAGTATAATCCAGTTACTAATTGTCAGTATCTTAAAGATGATAGTCTGTACTTCAGAGTCAGTGTAAAGGTTACATCAAAGACAAAGTCATGGCTAGCAGGAACATCAAGGATTATATCATAAAATAAAATTTCTAAAACTTGACAACTTTTGTCTTGATCTTAGCTGTTTATAGTAAAAAATTATTTTCAACCTAGAGTTAGCTTAGTTATTTTTCAAAATAAAGAATTATATGCAGTGTATTTCTATACTGGCTAAATAATTGATGTGTGTCAGTACAATAATTGTTGATCAAACTTAAATCGAGTGCCTATAACTCAAATAAAAGCCAATACTGTATAGCTAGAAAATTTGATAAAATTTGTCAAATTATATAGAGGAGGTCTTCAGCAGAACACACGGCCAAATTTTAATTAAGTAAACAAAATTTATAGTCTGATTAGTTTGATACTATGACAACCATTGAAAGTAAATAGACCACCCTCTTGTATCTCTCTCATGGATACTACTGCTTATGGAGCATATGGTGGATATGAGTATACATGTATGGTGATGCTCTTAGTAGATGCAATCTTAGAGTAACTTTTAATTACGGGTACAAAATATTGCTATTTTAACTCCCAGTAGATTTTGTGGGTACTAATAATTGCAATTACTAAATTATTGTTAATATGGCACATCAAATTGTTATGCACACTAACAATTTCAATTCTTATTCCAATAGAAAAATTAGCAATTAATAGTATCCACATAATTATAAATAAGTCACTACACATGTGTGTCATATGTACATTTGTAAATTTGTAGCACATGATCCCCAAAAAGTTGTCACAATACCTTCTGTAAGACTTGCCTACAAAGACTAGGGCAAAATGGAGATGTTAAATGTCTGATGTGCAAAAAACCAAAATTGAAATATTGTACAGATGAAAAGCTCAATCATAAGATCACAGCCCTTAAAATTCACTGCACTAACAGTGAGGAGGGTTGTGAGTGGCAGGGAACTATTAATGAAACTGGTACATCAATTGATACTCATCTTAATAGTTGTCCCTATCAACTGGTACCTTGTACTAATGAGTGTGGAGAGAAGATTAGGAGAAGTGCACTGGAGACAAATCTGACAGACAACTGTATACTAAACGGATAGTGCAGTGTCTATATTGTCAAGAGAAAGGACCTCACAACAAGATAGTAGGCACTTACCATAATAATAGATGCCTAATTCAGAGTCAGTGTAAAGGTGACATCACGGGCCAAAAGTTGGCTTAATTGTAGTAACTAATACATAAACTTAATAGAATTTTGCAGCTGACATTTTAAATTATTAGAACTTGCCACAAAATAGTTATATACACATAGTCACATACACATTTGCTTTTTAGATTTAGAATTATTTAATCGATAGGGAAAAATAACGACAAATCATTACATATACTGGGCAAACTTAAAACATCATGGGAAGAGCAAAAGGTATTAAATCTGACACTTGGTTGGGATTAAATGAATTAATCTTATACTGTTATGCACAACATGGTTAGAACAAGTGGCTTGTAAGACTATGCAAGTCCAATCTCATATCTAGGAAATCACTTTAGCATAAACTTTTACATGCACACTAGATTATTTGTTTAAAATGTGTCAAGCAATTAAAAGCATAGACAATTTAAATCACACTGCATATGTCAACTGCAAGCAGGTTAGCTGCCAAGAACATAATGAAAATTAAGATAAAACCTTAGTTTTCCACTTTCCGAATTCTCATGTCAAAAACATGATACTAGAGGAGTCTATAACTGAATTAAACTATTATGTACTGTTTGTGGATCATTAGAGTTTCCTACAATAATGATAGCAGTACCCTCATTGTGGTCAAAATATCAGAATCATCTCTAGTATAGTTTATGGTAAGTAAACTATCTATATAAACTATCACATGATCAGAATACTTACCAAAATGGCTACAGGTAAAGTATTTGGTGGATATGCCTATAAGTTTGTTGATGGTGAGCCTAGCGATGAATTAAAATGCGGCATTTGTACACTTGTACTACGTGATCCTCATCAAGTTACCTGCTGCTTCAACAGGTTTTGTAAAAGCTGCATAGACCAAATAGAAGGCAAAAGGTGTCCTTTATGTCAAAAGCCAACCAACTGCTTCAAAGATGGCGGAATCAATCGTGAGATCATAGCTCTTAAAATTCACTGTACTAACAGTAAGAAGGGTTGTGAGTGGCAAGGAACTATTAATGAAACTGGTACGTCAATTGATACTCATCTTAATAGTTGTATCTATCAACCGGTACCTTGTACTAATAAGTGCGGAGAGAAGATTAGTAGAAATTCACTGGAGACACATCTCAAAGACAACTGTACTAAACGTACGGTTAGATGCCAGTACTGCAAACAAAGAGGCACACACCAGCTGATAACAAGTAGACGCCATCTTGATGAGTGTCCTGACCTCCCAACCCAATGCAGCAACAGAGGCTGCAATGAGAAGATACCACGACGTTCACTAGCATCACACAACGAGACCTGCCTTAAAGCTATCATACAATGTGAATACAATACTGTTGGATGTAACAAGGTAATGAAGAGAGAAGAACAAGAGAAGCACAATGAAGAATCAATGAAAGTACATCTAAAATTGACAAAGGAACAACTGGAATCAACAAATAAGCAACTAAAAGTGGCAACAAGGACAATAAACTCGCTGCAAAATCAATCAATAGCATCAAAAGAAGTAATTAAGATAAGCCAATTTGCTAAGCTTAAGAGGAATAAAGAAAATGAGGATTGGTACAGCCCAGGGTTCTACACATCACCAGGAGGATACAAGATGTTACTACGTGTCTATCCTAATGGTCTTTGTACTGGTAAAGGTACAGGTACACATATCTCTTGCTTCATGTGTCTTGAGATAGGAGAATATGATGATACATTGGAGTGGCCGTTTCGAGGAGAAGTTACAGTAGAGCTACTGAATCAACTGGGGGATAGGAATCATAAGAAGGGTATCATATCATTTGATGAATCAACACCAGAGAAATACAGGCAAAGAGTGAGGGAAGAGAGAAGTATTGCAGGTGGATGGGGTATTGCAGAATTTATCTCACATGACCAGTTAAAGTATAATCCAATTACTAATTGTGTGTATCTTAAAGATGATAGTCTGTACTTCAGAGTCAGTGTAAAGGCTACATCAAGGACAAAGCCATGGCTAGTGTGAGCATTTTGAAAACAATGCTAAAACCAATTTAAACTAACAAGTAGTATAATAAAAATTACTTTACAGTTAGATTGAATGTGCAATTTACTTAAATTATCATTATTTTATTGTGTTGTGCATTGTTGCTGCCTGCTGATTAATTGAAATTGATTAAACTTAATTCAAGCTCCTGAAAACAGCCTCATTTGCAACTACAACATGAAGTTATATACAAGTTGATTCCGCACGCGTCTTAATTTTCAAGGTGCATTAAATTTCATTATTTTCGTGCTCACCTTAAATCCACAAAATTCAAACCACCTCTAATGTCATTCTATTGTATGTAGACTATGGCCAAAACACAAAAATTAGCTCACACGAATATTAACTTTTGAGCACATTTCATTGAAAACACAAAATTTTAAACACTCAAAAATTTGAACCCTTTTTGTACTTATAGCATATCTGAACAGATTATAAATGCATTGTACACTATAGATTAGTATTATTATCATCATTTATTACTAATATTATAATATATATGCTGTATAAAGTAGCACTTTAATTTCGCCGAGCAAAACTTTGAAAAAATGACTTTTTTGTGGAAATTATTTGCAATGTTAGCACCATACCCTTAATTATTATTGAATACACTACAGTATACTACACTGCAAATCTAGTCTCGGATCGTGTGGTCAGATTCTCCACCCCTAAAAGGGGTGGAGGATCTGGCCGCACAATTAAAACTACTACATACATGTACCTGTTGAAGCAGATTTGTATGCAATCCCAGCATTATTAATAAGGACATCAAGGCCTCCATAAGTATCCTTTACAAAGGTAACGAGCCCCTCAATAGATTGTGCATTAGTTATATCCAACTGATGATAGACTGGGTTGAGACTTTCCTTTTCCTTCAGTTGTTTCACAGCCTCTTTTCCTCTCCCCTCGTCACGTGATGTAAGGATAACATCACCATCAAACTTCTTGCAGAGGCTACGGACAATTGCAAGTCCAATGCCTTTATTTGAGCCAGTAACAACTGCTACCCTTTTGGACGCCATTTTGAGAGAAAATTTATGCCACACCTTAAAGGCGGGGTTTGATTTTGCCGCCATTTTTGCCGCCAAATCAACTTTGCTTAATGAGCCACGCCCATAATTGCAAAGGGAAAAGTGGGTTGCAATGTCTTCCCCACTGCTGTGCCCATTCTTTCTCCTTTCTCTCCTTCTCTCCTCCTCTGAGTCCTCAAACCACTGGATAGTGACGGAGAGAGGAAAGATTAGGCCACAAGTGAAGGATTCTTTAAAATAGTCCTACTTTATTTTTTAATTTAAAATGTAGGATGATTCCCCATTCGCTTTGTACCAATCCCATGACCTAATGGCCCTCATAAAGCAAGAAAAGAGACTGCTCAGTCTACAGATACTGAGAGAGAAGCTGGTTAGCTATAGAGGTGGTTTCCTCGAGCAGTTGGAAATGAACAATCACTTTACTCCCAGTGGAAGAGAATTCACCAATAAATGCTTACCAGAGAATGAAGTATCTCTACTAATAGAACCAGCAATCATTCCTCTTGAAGATAAAGGAATCAGGTAAATACATATGCAATTTTGCACCGATTTAAAAGTAATTAAAACAATTATTTTTACATACGTTCTGAAGGTGTTGTAAATTTAATTTTTTTGTAGTCATCATGATTATTTGGATCCTGCTTTATTTGAGCCATCACGCCAGCCAGTTTGCAGCCAGTTCTCAGACCTACCCTTCTCTATGCTCACTATGAGTCACTTACCAGCTGTACAAGAGAAAGGCTCACTCATTGCGTCAGAGCAGGAGCTCCTCCTCCTCATTCCGTTCTATTTGCAAATGAATGAGTTTGGGAACTCGGTCTACCAAGGACTGGAACGAGTATGAGATTAGTATATTATATTATTAATGATATTACAATATAATTTGTAGCATGTTTTTAGCATAAATTTTGTTTTTATGTACTCTACTCTGATATGAATTTAATACATTGCTTCCATTATTTGTTTCTTTTCTTTTTTCTATATGTCACAGAACACTACATCATGGGTACTCTACAGTTTAGCCTCAATATACTGGAGGGTGTATGGCGATGCCAATCAAGCCATTGACTGCATTCAAAGGACACTATACTATTCACCAAGGTATGAAAGGAAATAAATTTAATATTAAGTAAATGTAATATTATATTTCTATTTAGTAAATATCATGATATACCTTTACTTCATTTGGCGAGTGTATTGTTTACTTCTAATCGACTGATTGAGGCTCTCACTCCATTAAAGATAGCACTGTCATTCTCCACATCACGTGGCCCACTATTGTATCTACTGGGGAGGATATACTCGGTGAGTATGCCCCTTTAATTAAATGCATAATTTTGTTTTGATTTTATAGAAATTAGGTTATCTTAGTGAATCAGTAACATCACTGGATACTGCATTACACTTTCAATATCGAATAAGATCAACACTTGGATTGCGTGATAGGATATACTGTAGACTCATTAGTCAGGGGCTTCCCCATGGGTCCATGAGTCAGATCCTTGATGCTAAGAACCAACTGAAAAAGTTTTGCAAGTTACTCGACGAAGCTTTAAAAGATGTTTCTGATAAACCAAATGGATCTTTTATTAACTGGATAGACTTGCTGACTGAGAAGACTGCTCACACGCAACCGCATTCCCATACTACCCTGGCTCATTCTCATAGTACTACCCAGACTCATTCCCATGCCACTGCTAAGTGTCATTCTAATCCTCAGTCGTCTAATGTTAGTGCTATTGAGATCCTCATCTCGTGTATGGTGAAGGACATATCATTAGTAATGGATGATGGAGTCTGTAAGAGCAAAGACAAGCAACTTTTAGTTG
Source organism: Amphimedon queenslandica (assembly GCF_000090795.2). Lineage (NCBI taxonomy): Eukaryota > Metazoa > Porifera > Demospongiae > Haplosclerida > Niphatidae > Amphimedon > Amphimedon queenslandica. Next base: position 202,412 of record NW_003546308.1, on the reverse strand, counting down.
AGAAGAAACTTAAAAGTTTGAAAGAAATGAAACCTAAAATTACAGTAAAATGTGACGGATGCAGTACAGATCCTCCTGGCACCAAGGAAAGAAGACAAGAACAACAGAAGAAAAGAATATCAGCTACTAAAAGAAGAACGGAGGCTGATGCTACTAGCAACATTTGTCCTAATGTTCAGTTCCTTTTTTATCCAAGGCCGATATGCCCTGAGAAACTTTTTAAAAACCTTACCCTAACAAAGAATCCTCCTTTGACAAAACCCAAGAAACCTTCCCGTTACACTGAGGCTTATCGCTCAATGGAGTTCATGCCTTTGTCTGTTCTGTCTCCATCAGTGGAAGAGCTAGTGTTCCAGAATAAGACACCATCAGTTGATTATAATGATCCTTACTGGCCTAACAAGGCTCAGTGTCTTGAAGTAGTTGAAGGATTGAACGATAACTTACCTCGTTTCACCGGAACCTTTCTGACACCAGAAGCTCACGGAATCAAGTAAGAAATTATAATAATAATAGTTTATTGTTATTGTTGTTACTTTGTGTGTTGTTTATTGTTTTATCACTTGTTTATAATAATAATTAAGAGATTATAATCTGTTTGTTATTTTGAATATATTATCAGGTTTAAAGATCTGTTGACCAAGTATCCATTGCCGTCACATCAAGAGCCCCATTGTGCTAAAGTGGTACCATTACCTTACAGTATGGTAGCACTGGATCACCTGATGGGGGTGGCTGGAAGAGAGGAACTACCCACGGGAGAAAGTGTAGCAGAAACTGCATTGAAACAAGTAAGCGATGTACATTGTATAATGTATTAAGACTATTAACTAATATATATTTTTGTTATTTAATTAGCTGTTCATTACTACTGTAAGTGATGCTACTGGCATTAAACTTTCACTAAATGAATCAGCTCAATGGATAACAGCTGCTCTATACCAAGTACATGCACTAGCATACAACAGATACATTATATTGGTGCATACATGTATAATAAGAATACATGTACATGTATGTGTGTGTGTATAGGCATTGTTTGTGTGTAAATAGTGCATGTTTACTTTTACTTTCTGTTGTCTTATCTACCACATTACTGCACCCTCTGCACAGTTTATATACACACACAATTAAACACACAACTACTGCTATGATTATTATAAACTATGAAAGATACTTCCTTTATGTTCCAGTACCCACAGCACTGGGGCCTGTATAATCTAGCATCAGTCTACTGGAGGTCCATTGGTAATGGGTATGAGAGTATAGAGTGTCTAAGGAGAGGGATACACTATGCTCCTCAGACCTCAAGAGACATTGGACTCATTGGTCTGGCTAATGTACTCCATCGTCTCAACCAGTTGGAGAGTGCAATGATAGCTGCTAGAGCTGCTTTAGATATACAGACTGATTCAGTGAGTCTTTAGGGTGTGGTTTGTTTTATTAGCCCCTCCCATTTTAGCCGATCGGTCACTACACGGTTGCTGGTATATATTTGACTCAAGGGAATTTAAAAGCTACTAATTTGCACCTGAGAATGTCCCTCCATCTTCAGCCACACTTTAGCCACGCCTACTCCGCACTGAAGCTGGTCAGGTGCTCATTGAAGTTTAAAGAGGAACAGAAAATTTTGGAGCAAAAAGTAATTTTTGTTACTATATTTAGTAACAGTTATTATTTTTGTTACTATATTTAGCAACAGTTATTGCTAGCACAGCAGGAGCTCATTAAGAGTGGGCATAACCTCACGGCAGAGAATCTTCTAAGCATTAAAGAGAAACTGATGAAGATCAAGCAAGAATCCGAAACAAAGAACCATCCTGTAGATGAGGCCGTGCTGTATTTGACACAGCTGGCAAAAACTTTACGAAGAGAAAAAAGAAAGTCTCATCCATCCATCTCATCCTCACATTCACTGCCTCCCTCTCCTCCTTCAGACCCTCCCTCTCCCTCCCCCTCCCCCTCTCTCTCTTCATCACAACCCACTAAACCTTCTCCTGCTAAGAAGAAGCACTCCTCTCCTTCCCGTCGCTCTCAAAAGCCCAAGTACACGATGGAGCTGATGGCAAAGGAGAATGAGAGGGAGGAGGAACTTAGAAAGAAATGGCCTGATAATCTTCCCTGGCCTACACTCGATGACTGCGTGGGTAACCCACCACCTCAATATGTGGTATTTACTAGTACCTGGCTCTCTGTCACTGCCAAAAAAATAAAGTATGTGTAATAATAATATATAATGTATTACTGTTCCTCTATTCTTTAGTATATCTGATTATATGGATTTCACTCAATCCATTGATGATTATTCCTTACTGCCCTCCTGCGAGTTAAATTTTGATCCTTCGCCTGCAACACTGAATCACTTAAAGGTCAATAATCACACGTAAATGAAACACTCTCTTCATTTGTTATCATACTATTATACAGGGAATGACTGAGCCGCCATTACTGGACTACATAGCTGAGAGAGGCCTAGAAGAGGTGAGTAAGAAATTACAGTTAATACTAACTATTGCAATACTAATAGTGCTATTTATCAATAGTATTTTAAACTATATTAAATATTATCATTAAAGTAATGTCTAAATTAGGTATTGTGCAAATTATCTGGTTCCTATCATTCCATGGAAGAAATGGCCACCAGAATGAAACTAGCAATGATAAAGGTACTACTACTACTGCTGTACATGCACACACTAATGGGCTAACATTATACAATGCTGTAGAATGATACTAATTGGGTGGTGTCTAATTTGGCTGCTCTCTATTGGAGGATAGTTGGTGATGGGGTACAATCTTTAAAGTGTTTGAAACACGCACTCTATCATGCCCCTCCTCATAATAAAGTAAGGAATAAGGATATAGAGAATATTAATATTTTATTCTTTTTTCTCTTCTTCCTTTATTCTTTAAACTGATTCTCTCCTCCTTTCTCTGTCTCATTGCTAGGATGTAGCTTATGTTAGTTTAGCTAATGTCCTCTACAGATCTGGTTATTATGAAGATGCTGCTACCTGCATGCAGTATGCCCTGGAGGTTAGCTCCTCTAATAATAAACTATGTTATGATTACCCTCTTATTCTGTATAGACATCACCTAACCTGGTAGTGAATCACTTTACCATGGCCAATATACTAGCAGCTCAGGTAAGTATGAAAACATTAAAAATGTTATCTACCATTTTCAAATTGTCACGCCTCAAGTTCTTAATATACTGACCAGAATATTTTTGTTTGAACTTTGACCTGTAGTGCAATTAAAAAGTACTTTGTTATTTCTAGAGTTTTTACCGCGAGGCTGCTGGGTATTATGAACTGGTACTGTACCATCAGCCAGAGTTTGGACCGGCTTCTGAGAGACTCAGAGCTTCTCGCTGTATGATAGTCCTCGGACAGAACAAGATTAAATTGAAAGACCTTCACAATAAGAACAAAGGGACACCATCAGACTGAAAGTATACACTATACAGTGAATGAGATTATATTAACTTATGAGTATGGTAACATCATTCCTGGCTTATGTTTTATTTTCTTATTTGATAAAATGAGCTGCACAATATAACACTTATGTTACATTAAAATTTTGACTTGATTTCAATTAAAATTGGAATTTTTAAAGTTGCACTAAAATCAGATTGGCCAAATTTCGTCAAAAATGAAAAGGAGTGAATTTTCTATTTTTATAATTTTTAATACACATACTTTTTTTAATATTGTGTAGCAACTAGCAAGTTTGAGCTGATTCTGATCAAAATTGGATTTTTTATAAATTTTTAAAGTTGCTCAAAAATTGGGCTAAAGATCATGTACAATGAATCCTACTTAGCAACATGACTGCGTTACTAATAGTACAGTGTATTTTGTCAAAATGTCTAAGAGAGCATTCTTATAGCCATGAGCACTGTTATTGGTCATTAGCATGCATCTGTGCATCTATGAATATAGTTATTGTAACCTCTAACCTACACTGTACTATACCCATTGCCCACTACTAGCCACATGTCTGGACTAATAATAGCAGTCCTTGTAATATGGAGGACATAAGCCCAGGAGCTTTACAAGGAGGACTCGAGCTCATTAAAAAAATTGAGAAAGCAAAACGTGGTGATCTGGACGAAGGTGAGCCAAGCTCAAAACTATTATCAAGGAAAGAGTTCCAGTGGGATGATATAGTAAAATGGCTGGTTGGTGGCATATTTGGCCTAACTTTACTCAACCTATCAACAGATTTCTTTCGTGATTACTCAGTTACTTGTTATACTCCAAACATCACAGCAAGGGACTATGTTGCATATATTAATAATTATTGTTATTCTAGTCTTCCACGTACAGAGTATTTTACTCTATTTATCATTGTACACGGTTTCCTTATCATTGGCCCACACATACTCTGGAAGACTGCCTTTGAATCTAAATACAACTTCTTTTTTGATTTGGTGAGCAGTCTGGATCGACTGAGGGAGAGCTCAAATGGAGAGTTTTCCAACAAGAACTTTAAAATTGTGACAAGGCTAGAGACCGAGCTTTCAAACACAATAAGGATAAAGTTGTGGAGAGTATTCAACTTTCCTCCAATCTACTCCGGCTACTTGATTAAACTAGTCCTCCAGTTACTAACAGCATCTGGGTCAGTCGTCTTCAGTTTATGCTATTTTGTTGATTTCTCTGAAATGTTTGTATGCCCAACTGCAGCTCAGGAAGAGGACATTATCAACGACCCAAAGAAATGGCCGATAGCAGAAACAGTAACGTGTGTTTATCCGTCCCTTCGCTTCCTCTCTCTCCTTCGCTATGGTGACCTCATCCTCCTCTCTGCTATTATCCTTTCCTTGGTTTATGGCCTCCTATGGACTCTCCTAAGACACCCAACAGAACTAGGCAGCAAGAGAGTGGCTGAGTTCTCCTCTCAGTCTAATCTTCATCATGACCTCTATCGCCCGTCCCAGTTCTGGAGGGATCCCTTCACCCCAAGGATAGAGAGTGATATTGATTTCTTATTGCTGTCTCTGTTTCAAGCCAGCTCTGGTCAAGGCGTTACCTTTAAGCAGCTCCAGATTTCCCAAGAAATGACAAAGCATTACAACAAGAGCAGTGAGCTCCTTCAGCTCATTGTTAATCACAAGTCCCAAATGTTTAGAGCTAACAGGAAACGACTGCAAGAGAGGGCCGAGCAGCGGGCAGCAGCTGAAAGAGAGCGAAGTGAAGGAACTGAGACTGAAGTACAGTTAGTTGAGGTAGCGGAGGAGTCTGATGTGGATCGTGCCTCTCAGGCAACGGAATTATTTAGACAAGCTGGTTTCAAGTGGCCAGTGAAAATTGATTTCCACGGAGCTCCTCGTTTTGAAGTTGAAACTGAGCACAACAAGAGATTCGGACTAGCAGAAGAACAAGTAAGTGAATGTAGCAGTAGGCAGTAGCTTTGAATTTATATGTATGGAATCTCTCTCTTATAATGATTACCAATATTGTGTAGGAGAAGCCACCCAGTAAAGCTGAGATCAAAGCAATAGCTACTAAACTGCATCAAGAAAGAGAGAGTTATACTGATTTCTTTGAGGCTCTTTTTCAAAGAACTGGAGTAGAATCAACTGTATCTTCTCCTACAGCTGAACAAGTGACCTTTGCACCAGAATGTGGTCCTCAGAGATATGGTTTGCTAACAGAGGAAGTGACATTAAGCCAATGGACAGAGACACTAACTGATTGGAGTAACCAAAGGGGCTCAATTAGAATATTAGCTAAGGTCCTCATGGATAAAGAAAATAAAGATTTAGCAAGCAGGTATAGTGTGCAGTATTATGTTGGGTTATACTCTTTCTTTATTGCTAGGTTGCTTTCAGGTGAGCTAGGTAATAGAAAGGAAGACATTAAAAAAGATAAAAGCTTTCAAAATCGGCTCTACGGTTTCCTCCAATTAGTAAAGTCCCATAAAAAGGGAGGGAGGGAGTATCGCCGACTTGCCATTGATATTTCTTTTGATGGCTTTGGCTGCTCTTTTATTCTAGCATGGTCTTTTGAAACTGTGAGTCAGTAGTACAATAATAATTATCATTATTCTTTATTAAGGTTTGTGTCCTGAATTTTCATTCTCACTATCGAAACAACAAGAAGCAAGTGATAGAGGACAAACTACTCAATCAAGTTAACATTATCACTGTTCCTATTGATTATTACTCTCTCCCTGCAAATGAAGCAGACAATGTAAGTCAACCACATCATCCTGTCAATTGTTAAAATGCTCATGACTCAAAAAATATTTGTTGAACTCGGCTCAAACTTTCTACATAGCATAAGGACATCAATATGTATCAGAAAATGTAATAAAAATTGGGGGTGATTTCGGAGCCATTTTTTGGAAAAAAACCATGGGCTATAGCCTTGGGTATTTTTCAGATTTTCGCCATTTTCTTAAAATGGCCGTAACTTTAAAAATTGAAGTCGGAATAAGCTCAAACTTTCTACACAGCATAAGTACATCAATATGTATCAGAAAATGTAATACAAATTGGGGGTGATTTCGGAGCCATTTTTTGGAAAAAACCATGGGCTATTCATTTGTTGCCAGTATTCATTTACCATCCTTCGGTCTGCAATCCGTTGTATAAGGGGCACCAGGCATCGTAGCAAAGTAATTGATTATTCAGATTTTGACAGAGCGGCCTCTGATGCCCACATTGATATTTCTTAATTTTAATCATTTAAAAAGTTTTATTCCATTATTATTATTTCTTTTATTATTATTATTAGTATTATTATTATTGTTATTATTATTATTATTATTATTATTATTATTATTATTATTATTGTTATTACTATTATTATTATTTATTTTCTTTCTCATTCTTTGTATCCATCTTTACCTTAACCTATCTTTAACCTTGCTTTCTTTTTTCTTTTCTTTTCCTTAACCTACATGTTTATTTCTACCCTTTTTTATAATAAATTTTTTGAGGGCTTTGTTCCCTTTTCAACTGGGCTATTAGCCTTGGGTATTTTTCAGATTTTCGCCATTTTCTTAAAATGGCCGTAACTTGAAAAATTGAAGTCAGAATGAGCTCAAACTTTCTACACAGCATAAGTAGATCAATATGTATCAGAAAATGTAATAAAAATTGGGGGTGATTTTGGAGCCATTTTTTGGAAAAAAACCATGGGCTATTATAGCCTTGGGTATTTTTCAAAATTTTGATGTTTTCTTAAAATGGCTGTAACTTGAAAAATTGAAGTCGGAATGAGCTCAAACTTTCTACACAGCATAAGTACATCAATATGTATCAGAAAATGTAATAAAAATTGGGAGTGATTTCGGAGCCATTTTTTGGAAAAAACCATGGGCTATATATAGCCTTTGTTTTGTTCTTTCAGCATAGAATCCAACTATATAATCAATGTGTTCATTTCTATTATAGTTTGATGTTGCTCTTGAGGACATATTCTTCATGTGTCCTCCTGAGAATGCTGAAGAAAGAGCTGCTAGACGAAGTGGAGAAGGAGATCAAAGTGACCAATACATCAATCTCTTCACTGTGGGACCAATCACAGAAGAATCTAGAAAAGTTACTGGTAAGGATTAAGAAAGAAAGAAATGTAATTGTCTAAATGCAGCTTAAACTTATTGTCATCATTATTCTATAGTGAATCTGTTGTTAGAAAGGTTCAATACTGCATCTGACATTGCAAAGAAGTGTCTTATGCTGGCAGTTAGGCCTCTACTGATCAATGGAGTTGATGTGAGGAGTCATTTTCTACGTTACATACCACCAAAAGAGTAAGCAGTGATTGCTATAGTGTAATTATAATGCATTGTACATGCATGATGATGCTTTTGCTTTTTGTAGTCTTTTTGAGCCAATAGAAGATGAAGAGGGTCCCATTGCAGAAGAGCAGCAGTCATCCATTAGAACAATCCTTGATTTAAGGAAAGCAATAGGAGAGGCTTCTTTTATTAAAGTTGGTGACGATGAAGGACTAACGTGTTATTGTGGTGACGTTGAGTGTGTCATAGAAATGAAACTATACAGATACACTAGAGCAAATTGATCTTAATTTATATAGAACATGTATCCATCATGTAGTGATTATCTCTGTCATAACTCATCAACCATTTCTTATGTAGATGAATGCTGGTTTTAAACAAAGTACACACATGTATATAGTCAATCAAATTTATGGCTTAATGGAGACATTGTTTCTGCATGGTGACACTTTCATGATCAGACCTCTGTTATCTCTACTTCCTTTTAATACTCTGCCAACTGTCTACTGATAAGCAACTGCCATCCAGCCCATGCTAAGAATGTGGTTTCTACTATATCAACAACCAGGTGTACTTCCCTATAGTACAAACCAGTTTAATCCTATATGCATTAGCCTCAAAGCTATGTAGGCCCTGCCCCTAGATTCCTCTATCACCCCACAAGGAGAAGAGAAGAGCAGGAATGGCTGGTACTGCAGGTGCAATTGCTGGAGCTGTGATGGAGAATGCAAGTGCTGACAAGATTGTGTTCAGTGATAAAAAGACAGAATTCTTAGACCCAGATAAGTCAGATTCATCCAGCTCCAATAAAGGAGGCAGCAGTGGTGACACACCCATCACACCAAAAGATTTCTATTGGGACCAGATCCTCTTTTATTTGGTATCAGCCATTCTGGGTTTGAGTTTCTTAGATATATCGGTTGAGTTTTTCAGAGGGTCCATAATACAGTGTTATATCACTGATGTTGCTGCTTCCCGTGATCAAGTAGCATACCTTAATAACTACTGCTACAATAGTTTACCCAATAGTCAGTATTACCTGATATTTATACTGATATCTGCTCTTATTATCATTGCCCCTCATTATTTGTGGACGTCGTATTTTGGAGCTTATTTCGATTTCTTCTTTGACCTTGCAAAGAAGCTTCATCGTCTTCGAGACACCAAAACTGGCGAA
>NW_003546308.1:181294-193470 GCF_000090795.2 Amphimedon queenslandica | reverse complement strand
ATGATTTCAAGGAATCATTTCTCTGCCCAACAGATACTGTTCTTCTCAATACTACAGTCTGGCCACTACCCGAGCAGTTAAACTGTGTTTATAATAGTCTGACGTTACTTTATTTCTTACGTAACACTGCACTTGGTTTAGTTGCTGCTGCTATAGTTGTGATTATGATTGGACTTGTTTGGTGTTTTGTGCGTCACACTAATGAGCTTGGTGCTAAAGACATTGCTGCTTTCTGTGATGTCTCTTGCCTACCTCCTGAGGAATATCCTTTCCCGTCTACTCGAAAAATTCTTCACAGGATCTTATACTGTGGCAAGAAGGAGAGACTCCTAGAGAGGTACCAGCCAAAGCCGCTGGTTGAAACTCAAAAGGAACAATTGAGTATGGTTGAAGAGATAAGTCCAAGCCAAATTGAGAACAATGCCAAACCAAATCAAACTGAAGAAGAAGAAGAGAACAAAGAACCACTCTGCTGTCCTTACTTTACTGGTTTCTGGAACGGGCTAAAGCAAATTTTCATTCCGCGCATACACACAGATCTTGATTTTTTAGTAGCTCGACTGTTTTATGCTGATTCTGGCCATGGACAAGTGTTCAAAGATATTCAAATACAGAAAGAATTGAATGACAAAATATCACAAGATCACGAGCTACTTTACCTACTTAACAGTGTTCACTCACATTTGCTAAAAAAGCGTATTAAGAGAAAATTAGGTGAGGAATGATTTTACTTTTGTAGAAGTTTTTCATTGAATTTTTAATAGCTTATAGAAGGAAAGGCATACCAATGCCCGAAGACAAAGAATGGGAGCGGTTGAAAGATTTAAAGAAGTACTTTTTTGAATCAAAATTTGGTGAAACAAATCCTGAGGAAAAAGTTTATTCGTTCTTTAAGAAAGACTTAGGAGTTAGGAGCACTGATTGGGTAATAATTTGATATAAATGATATAGATTTACACCTAGTATGATTTGTAGTCTCATTCTCCATTGAGAAGTGTATTGTTTGGTTTCCTCAAGTTTGCTCCAGATAACAAGCTAGCTTTAGATATTTCTTTTGGCAATAGGACAGGCCATTCTCTGATCTTAGCAAGAGCTTTCTATCAAGTAAGTATTATAAAGTATTTTTTAAAAATTACTGTGTTGTAACTGTTGTAGTCAGTGACAATACATTTCAATACATATTACAAGAATCCAAAGGAGATATGTCGAGAGGACATATACCAGGCAAACTTTCGAACGTTTACCTACCAAGCAGACATATTCAGTCAAAATGCCTCCAAAATTACTGAAGTAATCCTCTATTTATTTAAATATAAATTTATTATAAATGTTTGAAATAGTCTGAGCAGCTAATTATCCGACTGTTCAATGAAGACATTGATGGACGTCAGATAGATCTTATTGTGATAGGACCAATGACTGACCGTTCCAAAATCGTAACAAGTAAAAATTGAAGTGACGAGACTTTTTAAACTAATTCTTTTAGCCAATCTTTTGATTGAGAAGATGTATGGACGTGGTGTGTACTTTAGAGAGGGTGCGATTCTGCTAGCCATGCGTCCATTAATGATAGGATCAAAATCTTGCACTGGACGTTTCATTCAATACGAACCTCCTGAAGGGTAGGCTAGATTCTAACACAGCTAGTGATTGATGAGTACAAAATGGTTTAACCCACATTTATTCTTTGTCCATATTAGGTTATTTGATAACATAGGCAATGAAGTGAATGACTATCTTGCTGAAAGCAATGTACCAGTTTACTCTGTTAGTTCTACTGGAGCTGTTAAAAAGATAGAGCATGCAAGTCAATACTACAATCGTCAAGGATCAAGAAGTACTCTTAGGAGACGACACACTTTGTCTCGACTTATGAGCAGAAAGGAAGAGGTCCTGCCATGTGGGTTAGCGATAGAGTGTAATAAAATTCAATGCCTTTATGAGTTTCGAGTCTTTCGCTATAAGGCTCAAGAAGAAGACCCATTGGCTATAATACCTGAGGAACAGCCAAATAATGACATCAATGAAGGAGATATCCTAAGTAGTGGCAGAGATGATGTTACTAGTCATAGCTCTGTGCCTCCTCCAATAGCAACGAAGGAGGAGTCAGTTAATGATATTGAATCAGGTTTTGGTGGGGATGTAGCAACTGGGAAGCTGGTGTCACCCATTCAGTCGCCCACTTCAATGCCTAACTTGACACTTCCATCACCAATTCCTAGGAATGTTAGCAAATCACATCCTAACTTGTGAAAATTTTGTATTTTAAATTATTCATTTTGAGATAATTATCAAACTACCACGTGACAACACGTGGGTAGCAGGGGTGTGCCGAATATCTATGGCCGAACGAACCCGCCTCATCACATGGAGCCCTGATAGAGATTCTAATTGGTAAGAAATTTAGATTGCAAGTTCACTCCTCTAAAGAATGTTCTTTTTCGTAGAGTTATTTCTTATGGAGTGAATTTTATTCAAATCTGAAAGTGCTGTATTAAGCTATTAAAGGTATAAAGTAAACTAAAAAGAGTCAGCCATTTTATCCTGATTGATTATCCATTCTTCTATAGAACAGCCTTTGTTCAATGATCGATGAAGAATGATGGATATGTGTCACACAGTCTAATGGAAGTACAGTTCTTGCAATTCTTGACGAGTGAGTCACGTTCATTTTCCTAAAAGCTAAACTCTTTACTGTAGTCTCAAAAAATCTGATCTAAACACTGAGGTCAATCCTACTTATACATTTAGACCTTGTTTTTCACTTGATCTAGTACTAGCTTGATCCACATGTAATCGTCTTGTGTAAACTATCCACTGTGGAATGCAGTAGTTCAATTAAAGAGAATCGACACTGTGGAATGCAGTATGTATAGTTCAATTAAAGAGAATCGACACTGTGGAATGCAGTATGTAGTTTGACCAGCTTCAATTAAAGAGAATTAAGATTTAAACTCTGGATAGGTTCTTGCTTTTTCACACTTTTCTCAAAACTTTTGGGAAAAGTTTCTTTTGCGCTTGCTTATGGCTGCTTTTTGCCTGTAATAGCTTTATGTTCACGCATAATGATAATTTATCTAAATTCTTGGTAAAATAGAGTATAAAAATAGTTTAAAAGTATTAGTAAAGGGCCTATAAGTAAGAGCTATAAGTCACATCATGCCATGATGATTTATTGAAGTTTCGCTAAACTCTCGCCAGTAATTTCCTGGCCGTCAACAGGACAATATTCTTGCCTTAGAGCACAGTTATTACAAAATGTAAAAGTGTGACCACACACAAAGCGTAAACTCTTAATGAATTGTTGAACATAGCAAAGCTCACAACACCGGCACTGTGTTCTATTACCTGTATTATAAGGCTTAAGTGGTAAAAAGTTAAAAAGTTAAAGGTTGTAGTATCAGTGGTACTTACAAAGTGTCGTTTAGGCTGATTGTAAGTCCCAATTTGCCTTCCTGGATTATAGAGATTCCTCGAACATTCATCACAGTATGATCCTGTGGTGTATTGTTTGGTTGCATTCCGCTCCTCACAGCAGTCACATCTGATGTAGTTTTGTTGCCTCTGTTATAGGAGAATCTCAAAATACATGTACGTGGCTTGCTGTAACTCACTAACCAGTAATGAATTCATTTCTTAAACTCTTAGAGAAAGGATTAGTAGGAATTATTTTTGCACTGGTGATGCATGCATGGAGAGATTCCATTTTTATAAGAAACTTTTTGTGTGATGTCATTGCCCATTGAGCTATATCAGGTTGCTGTATCATTCTTTTATCGGCTGCCAACTCTGCAATTTATGGTGTTTACATTGCATTGGGGCGACACCAGGGACGCTACCGTACTACGTCAGCTCACATGGTTGTTATGTTTCTGAGGATTCACTCCTTCATACCATGAATATTGTTTACTCACTAATGAGGCTTCTTGTTATTGGCACCTTAAACCCACCAGTCACACCTTCATCTCATCATTTTGATATGACTATATGACCATTTCACGGAACTTTTTAAAATATCATTATAATGTTTCATTAACAGCGACAAAATCATGTATAAGTTTTATTATATTGGTGTTATGGGATTTATACATGTGTCTTTCAGTTCTAGTGCCAGCAGATGAGTTAATTGGGATTCTGAAGTAACTTTGTTGTAATCATATGGACAGGCCCCATGCTTATTAGCACAATAAAGACAGAATGTAAAAGAATGACGCTCAGGGCAAGTGTATTGCAATTTTACCACATCTTCTTTCTTGTACTGATTCCTACAGCACCAGCATTCAAAAGATCTTGACACTTTTTCCTACAAATAGACCATTGATTTGATATAATGCTTCATAAAATGTAGTTTACCGATGGAGGTTTTGGATCTCTTGGTTGAGGATTTGTTTTCTTGTGATGTTTAAGTTTACGTCCCCCGTCCTCTGATACAGGATTCTGATCTTTGCATCTTAGACAAAAAACGTCAACTATTTCACCTCCTGTTTCAAGCCTCATATTGTATAAACCATACCGCCATTCGCAACATGTACACTTTTCCTAGTCAAGTAGAGAGTAGATGGAATACAATCACTATTAACACTCACAGCCATTCTACCAGACACCAATGAACAAGAATATACCTTGAGCTATGACAATATGATTTTTACTTGTTCTAGTCTCTTGGTTTTATATTCGTTCCTTATCAATTACGGAGGTCTAATGTTCACTTTATCTGTGCATTGTCAGCTTTGGCCACGTTAGCAATGGCTGTTTACTCTTCTAAAAGCTTTCAAGTAAAGTCCTCCCATAAGACTAACGATGATAGTATACTTATCATGAATATAATAATTGTTAAAATAATTATGGTTTCTCAGCTATAATTAATACTTTGGAAAAATTAAATATCACTATGTGTGTGCATGTAAGGAAGGAGTAATACTAATAATAGTCATTGGTAAGGTTCATCATCACTGCTGTTTTCTACTTTTTCATTAAAACTTCTTTCCGATTCTATTGAAATCTTGTCATAGTCTTTAGGACAAGTCTGATGTTGCCAAGCACATGTAATGCAGACAGTGATTGAATGGATTCTGCATTGATAATTCAGTTTGACTACTGCTGACTGTTTGTATCTGTATTCACAGCACCAACATTTAACATACTGGACTCTTGGATATTCACAATATGTATACTTGGTAATAAGAAATAATATTATTTTATTCATCATTATCACTTACTGGACGTGGCTTTGGACTTGGATCAGATGGAATGTATGACTTCTTTTCACTATAGAATAGTTCCCTTCCTGGATATTTAGCTGAAGTATCATGGCCTCCCTTGCACTCATTGCAATATTTAGCTTCAATAGGGCCACCTTTATTAAGTCGAGCATTAGAAGTAGCATATCTCCACTGGCAGCAGGAACACTTATCATAATTTTCACCACTCTATAACATACATGACTATCATTATATTGCTTTTTCTTTTAGCTTAACACTCACGGCCATCACTTTAAAGTAACCTCAAGTAAGTACCTTGTTCTTTGCTGGTTAAGTTTGTAGTTTTTGACAACGTCTTATGTACACACATTAGGGAAAGTTTTCAGGAAAGCACCTTAGTGTTACGTAAGTTGGGATGAGATCATTTTCTCACGTGAGTCCCTCCTTTTGGTCAATCCATCGCTAATGCTCATATGTTATGAATATCCACTGTGTTAGTGTATGGCTTCCATAGTTTTAATGGAATTGATCAAAAGTTTCACTCTTTAACAAATGTCATAAAACTACATGTTAATATAGCTAATAAAAAAAGGGCAAGCACACTGTAAATGTAATTAGTATAACAATATTTAGTTAATTATATGGTTTTATGTCAATCTTTGTATCAGTTATCTTCTCAAGGACTTCTAAAAATGAAGGCATAGTAGCCACAGAATGATCTTCCTTGCACATTCTGTGTTGCTGGGCACACTGGAGACAGTATATAGCTGAGTGGTCTTTTTCCTGGCATTCATACTGTATCGTTTGCAACGCTGCTTTGTAATAGAATAACTGGCAACAGTTGCACGTACTATATTCTGTACTCTATAGAAACATAGTTTAATAATTGATTATACATTAATTGTTAATTATTATCTTACTGTAGGGTTGCTGGAATATTCTCTGGCAGGGCTAACTCCCAGATCATATTCTAAAGGTCGTCCAGGAAACTTTGGTGAAGTTTTGTGATTGCCTTTACACTTGTTGCAGAACTTTATGATGGAACCATTGATACTGTCCTTAGCATCATGTTGTGCTGGTCTCCAGTTGCAACAGTTGCATGTTGGAACCTCATTAATTTGCTATATTTGGTGGAGCTATAATAAAGAACAAAAGTATTAGATGCACTCACTGCCATTCTTTTAACGGTTTGGACTATTACCTCTATTAACTAACTTCTGCCTACCTTTTTTACACCATTTGATTTTCATTTTATAACGGACGTTGATTTCCAATTGATACATTACTGAATATGCATGTACGAGGGACTTTTCACATTGCTGCTTCATCCTTGTCTCTCTGGCTTGTTTTTCGACTAGCGTTGCTCAGTCAGCACCTATCTGATTTCATGCCGCCAAACAATCCTCAAGAGTATTCACATGTCTTCGGCTCTCACACATGTACATGTATACAGGTGTGTATTATTGTTATCGTGTCTCATCAGGGTGTAGACGTTGCTGACTTGATTGTACAGCTGCTATGTCAAGTGGAGGAGGAGAGATTAATGCCTTAAGAATAACAGTGGCGTACACTGGGATTCATTATGAATAAGGTTATTGAGTGAGGTTTGAAGGAGGAGAGAGCCATCGCCTCAGGACTAACCCAGTTCCCAGCTCAGTTTACACTCATAACAATTCATTTTATTCATTCATCTGTTATGGTGATGCCTGTTGGACTGCATTCAGGAATACACCACACATTATTTTTTAACAATTATTTTAATAAAAAGTTGTCATCTTTTAAAAATGAGAAATTACACTGATGTATTGTAAATCTTTTATATACATTATATTCTTATTTATTTATTATTCTTTCTGACATATTATGAATTGGGCAGAATTGTAATAATGAAGAGTTAACACAAGAAGCACAGAATTCATGAAGCTCATAGCATACAAATATTCTAACACCCCGAACTTCTGTTTCTTCTTTACAAAACAAACATTTGCCTGGATGATAATCGAACTAATGAAGAGAATACATGCATGAACTGCATATAGCTATTGGCTTACTTCAGACATACTGTGAAGACTAGGGATGATCAGTAGAAACTCTGTGTTGAGTGAATTGCTGCATCACACTGGAAGTAACTTGCAACTGATAGTAGCATTGCGTGAATGCCCAACCCAACCCTGTGATATCATCAGTATACTCTACAGTGCCAGTATGAGTCAATGATTGCATAGCAACCTGTACAGGATGTAAGATATGTACACCAACACTGTGCAGTATTGTACCACCAACAGTCTATGTATGGCTCTAATTATATTACTGTTATGACTGTAATTGTTCAGCTGTAAAGAACACCATGTATAATCAATGCTGTATTAATTGGTGTATATTGTATATGTGCTGTTAATTGGTTTTCTAATATACATGTACTTTGTAGTATTATATACATGCCATGTACTCTAATACTTTGAGGTGGTTTGTGTTAGTCTATGAACACCATTAGTTCATATAAATTGTGTGCATAGTGGGGAAGTTCTAAGGAATTCCTTAGTGTCCAGATGGGCTGTCCTCTTGACGGAAGATTGCAACAACACTTGAGATCCATTAGTAAAGTATACAGAGGAATGGCTTCTTCACCAGCAGTGCACTCACCATCCAATAGAGACAGTGTCAACTGTAGACAGAACCGTAGGAAGTCAGATAAGGTCACCTATAGCTTCTAAATACATATGCACATCATGGAGCAATGGAAATAAGGTTTAGTATTTAATTAGATACAGCTTGTAAGGTTACTTTTTGTTTACAGGTGATGAAGAACTTCTTTACATTTTATTAAGGTGATAACAAGGTGGCAATAAAAAAAAGCATTTATTTAGAAAGAAAGGAAGAGGAGGGATAGTAGGAAAGAAAAGTTGTCTCATTGTTAACTCATATCCATTACCAATAATAGATTCAATGTTACACTCATGCATATGTCATCAAATGAAAATTCATTGACTCCTGGAGAATACATGACATATTTACAACAGTGTGAATCAGTCATTGGGTAAGACTATTGTATAGGATAGGTATCGATTTAAAATAAGGTCTCCAAATTATATAATGTGTTAGAAAGCAATCCTAACATGAAATATTTAGCATTTGATATTTTCCAGTCAACAAAAGTTTTATCATTGATAATATGACTATTTACATGCTCTTATGTTGTGTTGAGTGTCGTGTAGAAAGCTTGAGCTCATTCAGATCAAAATTTTTATTTTTAGAAATTTTCTCAATATTAGCCAAAGACTATAGTACATAGTAATTTCATCAAAAATGACCAGCAAAGAGTTTTCTATTTCTATTAAATTTTTTACGACCTAGGGGCAGACCCTACAGGTTATTCCTATAATTGTTTTCACCCAAGTGTAATTATTTCATTTGTATGTCACACCATAGATATGTCATGCCATAGATACACCATAGATATATAGATAATATCTATAGTCAACGTCACACTTACATTTCTTTTATTAAGAACCCAGCTATGCATGAAAGGTGGTGAAAATAATTTTAGGAATATTTTACACTAATATGCTTGTTTATACATAAATCTATATGTTATGAGCTGATTTCAATCAAAATTAAATATATATTAAAGTTTTTTTCGGAACTTTACCAAATAGTAATAGTAATCAGGATTTAACTGTCATGTATAGTAGTAATAATATTAATCATTATACTTTTTCCAGTAAATTAATGTAATAGACTAGCAACAGTATATCAAAATTTTCAGTCATAGCAAATTTTTAATGTAATTGACTTGATTTCTAGTATTTTTCATAATGTATATTTTATGTGATCTAGATAACAGAATAGAAGACATTACAAAGACAAATGTTTTAAAATTATCTTTATGGTTTCCTCCATGCAGATAGTAAAGTCTCACAAAAGGGAGATAGGGAGCATTGTAGACTTGCGATGGCTTTGGCTGCTCTTTTATTCTAGCATGGTCTTTTGAAACTGTGAATCAGTAGTAGTACAATAATATTATCATTATTTTTTGTTAATTATTATTAAGTGTTGTGTCCTGAATTTTCATTCTCACTATCGAAAAAACAAGAAGCAAGTGATAGAGGATAAACTGCTCAATCAAGTTAACATTATCACTGTTCCTATTGATTATTACTCTCTCCCTGCAAATGAAGCAGATAATGTAAGTGAACCTCATCATCCTGTCAATTGACCATTTCAAAGCCAAATTTGCTTAAAATGCTCATGACTCAAAAAAAATTGTTGAAATTGGTTCAAACTCTGTACACAGCATAAGTACATGTACATGTACATCAAGGTGTATCAGAAAATGTAATAAAAATTGGGGGTGATTTTGGAGCCAATTTTTTGAAAAACCATGGGCTATATAGCCTTGGGTATTTTTGAGAATTTTGACGTTTTCTTAAAATGGCCATAACTTTAAAAATTGAAGCTGGAATGAGCTCAAACTTTCTACATAGCATAAGGACATCAATATGTATCAGAAAATGTAATAAAAATTGGGGGTGATTTTGGAGCCATTTTTTGAAAAAAACCATGGGCTATAGCCTTGGGTATTTTTTAGAATTTTGACATTTTCTTAAAATGGCTGTAACTTTAAAAATTGAAATTGGAATGAGCTCAAACTTTCTACATAGCATAAGTACATCAATATGTATCAGAAAATGTAATTAAAATTGGGGGTGATTTCGGAGCCATTTTTTGAAAAAATCATGGGCTATAAGCCTTTGCTTTTTTTTCAAAAATTGACTTATTTTAAAAAATGCTAATAACTTGAGAAGTATTTGTCAGAATTGTTTCAAACTTTGTACACAGCATAAGAACATTAACATGTATCAGAAAATGTAATTAAAATTTGGAGTAATTTTGAAGCGATTTTTTCAGAAAAACCAAGGGGTATAGCCTTTACCAAAAAAAAACCATTGCTTTTTTCGAAAATTTTCTATATAGTTTATAGTATTTTGATTGAAATTTGCCTCTTAACTTTTTGTATGGCATGAATACACATAATTTATATTTTCAGTTTTGCATACAATCATTTATTTAGGTACATAATCAATGTGTTCATTCCTATTATAGTTTGATGTTGCTCTTGAGGACATATTCTTCATGTGTCATCCTGAGAATGCTGAAGAAAGAGCTGCTAGAAGAAGTGGAGAAGGAGATCAAAGTGATCAATGCATTCTGTGGAACCAATCACGGAAGAATTTAGAAAAGTCACCGGTAAGGATTCAGAAAGAGAGAGACAGATATTGTAGATGTAATCTTCTAAATGCAACATAAAATTATTATTGTCATCATTATTTTATAGTGAATCTGTTGTTAGAAAGGTTCAGTATTGCATCTGACATTGCAAAGAAGTGTCTTATGCTGGCAGTTAGGCCTCAGACTACTGATCAATGGGGTAGATGTGAGGAGCCAGTGTCTACGTTACATACCACCAAAAGAGTAAGCAGCGATTGCTATAGTGTTATTTTAAGTACATGCATGAGATGGTATTGCTTTTTGTAGTCTTTTTGAGCCAATAGAAGATGAAGAGGGTCCCATTGCAGAAGAGCAGCAATCATCCATTAGAACTATCCTTGATTTAAGGAAAGCAATAGGAGAGGCTTCTTTTATTAAAGTCGGTGATGATGAAGGACTATAACGTGTTATTGTGGGGACATTGAGTGTGTCATTGAAATGAAACTATATAGATACACTAGAGCAAATTGACCTTTGGTTTCTAAAATAATTAATTTTTTTGCAGCCCATCCTTTAGTGGTCAGCATTGTGATAACTACACACCCAAAAGTACAGGTCACCCTCTCACAGTCAATGGAGATGGCTGAGATTGCTGGAACTACCAAACATGACAAAGAAACATTAACAAATCAAGAGCCATCAGATAAGAAGCCTGAGATTGCTGCAACTACCAAACATGACAAAGAAACATCAAAAGATCAAGAGCCATCAGATAAGAGGCCAAGCTCTGTTACAGGTAACATTCCTGGTGACACACCCATCACACAAAAGGATTTCTACTGGGACCAAATTCTCTTTTATCTGGTATCAGCTATTCTGGGTTTGAGTTTCTTAGATGTATCAATAGAATTC
Source organism: Amphimedon queenslandica (assembly GCF_000090795.2). Lineage (NCBI taxonomy): Eukaryota > Metazoa > Porifera > Demospongiae > Haplosclerida > Niphatidae > Amphimedon > Amphimedon queenslandica. The sequence continues at coordinate 182,149 of NW_003546308.1, read as the reverse complement.
TTTAGAGATTCATCTATAATAAAATGCTATATTTCTGATACCACTATAACACGTGATCAAGTGGCATATTTTAATAACTACTGCTACAGTAGTTTACCCAATAGTCAGTATTATCTCATATTTATACTGATATCTGCTCTTATTATCATTGCCCCTCATTATTTGTGGATGTCGTATTTTGGAGCATATTTTGATTTTTTCTTTGACCTTGCAAAAAAGCTTCATCGTCTTCGAGACACCAAAACTGGCGAATATAATCTGTATAATTTTGAACTCATCAAGAAACTAGAACAAAAGTTTTCTTCATCAAACCCGTGGATGTTTCGTTGGTATAAGCTAAAGCTCTTAGCTCAGCTGGGGGTGTGTGTGATAGTGGAAACTGTTAATGCTTTCTACTTCGAAGCAGATGATTTCAACGAATCATTTCTCTGCCCAACAGACACTGGTCTTCTCAATACTACAGTCTGGCCACTACCCGAGCAGTTAAACTGTGTTTACAATAGTCTGACGTTACTTTATTTCTTACGTAACACTGCACTTGGTTTAGTTGCTGCTGCTGTAGTTGTGATTATGATTGGACTTGTTTGGTGTTTTGTACGTCACACTAATGAGCTTGGTGCTAAAGACATTGCTGCTTTTTGTGATGTCTCTTGCTTGCCTCCTGAGGAATATCCTTTCCCGTCTACTCGAAATGTTTTTCATAGGATTTTCTACTGTGGCAAGGAGGAGAGGCTGCTGAAAGAATACCAACCAAAGTCTTCAGAAAATGGTCAAGGCCAGCGTGAGCTAGATAATATTCAAGTAGAGCAACCAAACCTGGACAAAGACGAAGAAGAAAATGACAAGCCACTCTGC
>NW_003546308.1:171084-181053 GCF_000090795.2 Amphimedon queenslandica | reverse complement strand
GCTGTCCTTGCTTCACTGGTTTTTGGAATGGACTAAAGCAAATGTTCATTCCACGCATACACACAGATCTTGATTTTTTAGTAGCTCGACTGTTTTATGCTGATTCCGGTCATGGGCAAGTATTTAAAGATATACAAATACACAAGGATTTGGATGAGCGAACATCCCAAGATCACGAGCTCCTTTACTTGCTCAACAGTGTCCACTCACATTTACTCAACAACCAAATTGATGCATTAGAAGGTAAGCTTTAATGATTTAACTATGTTATTTATATTTCTTTTTCTGTAGCTAGCTTATCTATTGAAGATGTAAAGGAGAAATGGAAGAGAAAGATGGATTTCAGGCAGTATTTCCGTGAATCAAATTTTGGCGAAGTTAATGTTGAAGAGCAAGTATACTCGTATTTTGAGCAACGCACAGGTGTTGATAAAAAAATTTGGGTTAGTTGAACTCCTAGTTTATTATAGGATTAAATCTCATTCTATGTAGTCTCATTCTCCATTGAGGAGTGTCCTTTTTAGTTTCCTCAAATTTGCTCCTGCTAACGACCTGGCTATGGATATTTCTTTTGGAAACAGGATTGGTCATTCTTTGATATTGGCAAGAGTATTTTACAATGTACGATGCATGACAAATTCACATGTGTTGATTCTAATACTATAATTTTTACTGTAGTCAGTGACAGTGCATTTTAACAAATTTTATCGAAATCAAAAAGAAATTTGCCGTGAGGACAACTATCAGGCAAACTTCCGCACTTTCACATATCCAGCTAACATATTCAGTCAAACTGCTCAGAGTATTACAAAGGTAATATATTGGCATACACATAGCAATATTTGTTACTGTTGGTCTTTTAGTCTGAAAAACTCATTATTAACTTGTTTAATGAAATAGAGGGTGGTCGTCAGCTTAATCTGATACTTATAGGACCAATAACAGACCAGTCAAAGCGAGTCACAAGTAAATCATGGAAGTTTACTTTATAAATAATTTTTAAAATTTATGTATAGCCAATTTATTGATTGAGAAGATTCATGAGCACGAGGGCTATCTCAGTGATCGTGCAATTCTACTGGCAATACGCCCATTAATGATAGGACCAAAGTCATGTACTGGCCGTTTCATTCAATATCAGCCTCCTAAAGGGTATATACTGCAGTATTGTGTTGCTTATCATTCTTTTTTATTCAACTATATTGTAGAATATTCAGTGACATAGAAGAAGAAGTGAGTGACGATTTGGTTAAAAGCAATGTTCCCGTTTATTCAGTGGGTCCTAATGGAGATGTGACAAAAATTGAGCCCAAGGATCTCAAAAAGTATCAGGAAAGTTGTAGATCCTCAACTCATAATCCAAAGGAACAGAAGCCACCGCCTTATGGATTGGTGATACAGTGCAATGATGTTCAGTGTATCTATGAGTTCCGGGTGTTTCGTAAAAAGGATCCCGAGAAAGAGCAAAGTGAAAGAAGAGAACAGAGGTAGTGATGACACTTCTACTGATAAACTGGTGTCACCTCTTCAGAGTTCAACATCATTGCCTAATCTAACAATCCCTCTTTCTCAAAATAATAATTCTAATATTAGCATTCAAACCCACTGATTGCCACGTGAAACCACGTGGAGTGGCAAGAATTATTAATTCAATTATTAAACTATTGTTATAAATTTTGTAATCACGTGTCTCATTTCTTGAAAAAGAGCCCTGCTCCCCTTTCCTGACTTAATGGCTTTACTAGTTCAATTTGGTGCTGTTCATGCGACTGGTATAACTGGTAAATCAGCACTACTTTTTATACTCAATCATTCTATTTACAGACTCCAGCCAATCAAGTGAGCTTTACTCAAATCTCTTAAAAGACTAGTCTCGGGGCCAGGCTGCCACCCCCTTCAACTCAAGATTGGAGCATGATGTGTATATTACATCACATGCTGCTTTTTTTACTGATATGTGAGTTGGTACAATCCACCATGCACATTCCTTTGCTGTACTTATATGTACATGAGTTTTGTATAGTACTAACTACTGGTTAGATTGTGAAATGTGGTCCCTAAGATAATGGGCTGTGTTTTGAATGGATGCATATACTTGTACTTGGTAGTTAGTGGCTATAATATGTATTGTAATTGTGGCTGAAATACTTATTCTTGTGCAGGTTGGCAGCTTGGTAGCCTTTTCAAATCATAATTTTTTTAATAATAATAATAATAATATTGATATTACAATGTACTAAAAATATGTACTAAAATATGTACTAAGCAAGTAATTAATCTTTGTCACTCAATTTAATTAACTGTTAATACTAACAACTTTTAATTTATATGTATGCTCTCATAGAAGCAAAACCAAAAAATCCAATGAGTTTTCTGGCAATAATGCCTTACTGTTATCTCTTTAACAGAACTTGGCGTAGTTGACTTAAGCCTTCTTGACTCAATCCAAATCCAGGATCCTTGGGGCATACTTTGTGTTTTGTAGCACATTGAAGGCAAAATTGGAATTTGTGACTACAGTTGTAGAATAGTGTAGTGACACCATTTAGTGATGTAGCCCCAAGTTTACAGCAATCACACCAATATACTACTTCACCTGGGAAGGGACTTCTCTACATAATTATGTAATACTTCTGTGCTATAAATTTTCATAGTACTTACAAAATTATTATCCTTTATTTCACGGTAATTTCTTTCCCAGGATCCTTTTTTTGGTTGAAATTCTGCACATTCTGTGCAGTATGAACCATTTGTATATTCTGCAGTTGCATGACGCTGTTCACAGTCAACACATTTTGGTACACTAAACTATAATAGAACTTGCTTAGCTTGAACTACCCAATTAGTTTTAACTTACGTAAGACATTTTCAAGAACTTTGGTCAGTTATTAGGACACAATATATTTAATGAATGTTTGTGTACGTTAGGTGTGGTTCTTTTATACTTGCAAGTTTTTGTATGACATAATTTCTATTTTGGTCTTAACGAGAAATTTCCGACTGCTCGATTGGCAGTTTGTCATGGTTTACATTACAATGGGGCGTTATTGGGATTTTACCGTCTTACGTCAGCTTAGCTTATTGTAGGTGGGCTATTCTTACTCAGATGTTGCTTTAGCGTTGCACTTATTATGAATATATTTTGACTAGCAAATGCCAGGTAATAAGGCTTCCCGTTAAATACACAGGTACATGAGTCAGTTTTTATCATTCACATGACAGTGTGGCATAGTATGGTTGTTTGGATTAGTTATACCTTATTACCAATTGCTTGTGTCTAGTACTTTAAAACCTGAATGAGTTAATTCTTGTGAAAATTCCATTACCAGCTTAAAGAGTGCGTGGATATTTCAGATTTGTTCATGAATGTTCATAGCTGTTGCTATACATTTATTACTATTAAATTTTATTTTTATAAATCAGCCTTGTAATAAATTATGTAATAAACTAGATTTTAATAATTGTTCTATAGTTTGTTGTTGTTCCATAGTTAATATATAATTGTTATTTGTTTTCTCTCATAACCTTCAATAGTTCTTTATTGCCTTCATGGTTTAATATAGAGCCAGGATCATTCGGGCTTACCCTGTGGTTTGGGGCACAATTGTAGCAGTAGTCAAATCTTTCGCCATTTTCATAAAATAGTGTTGCCATCTCTTTACTTAATGTGAATGCAAATTCGCAGCATTGACATACGGGGTAATCATAAACTTTATCCTATTGTAGTATACAGTTATTATAGTAAAAAAAGAAGTATCAAGAGTAGATAATAATTACAGGAGAGTGTTCTACTGGCTAAATGATCTCTTATGTCACCACTTAGAAATGAAAAGTCACATTCTGGTTATTTTAAATTTTATTTGAGTAGTTATTGTTAGCTATTTAATAACTACTCAGATGAAATACTGAAACAACCACAGAATTAATATGACATTCCATTTCTATCCAGTGATGTAGCAGCACTGCTCCTCTAATTATTATCTTCTCTTGGTACTGTTTTATTGTATTGCTTCCTTACAAAATATTGATACTCTTTTGCATAATCAGTCAGAGACTTTCCTTTGTTTGGTTGATGACTTGCACATTGTCTGCAGTAGGAAAATCCATTGAGGTATTTTTTTGTTGCATAACGGAATTTACAACAATTGCAAAAAGGAGGAGGTGGCAGGCTGATAGCTTTGAGCATCTACATGTAGGTACCGCACGTAAAAATATCACAACAGATACTTAAACTCACAGTTGCCATTTACAAGAATCTCAGTCAATTTTTTAGGAAGACAATAATTTGATGCATGTCTGTACGTATTTGATGTGAGTCTTTTATACTTAAGAATTTCTGTATATGACATATCATTATCAGCATCGGGACTATACCGGGGAGAGCCCCTTTACGTCTTATATGATATGACAAGAGTTGTGGTTTTTGTGGGTAATACGTAGGGAATAAGGAGACGGGCTCTGCATGATAATATTCCTCTGATCATGAATATATTTACATAATCTTACCGAGTAGTAAGGCTTCCATGAATTGAAAGGAAGGAATGTGGAGTTGTCTAATGTTGCCTTTTCTATAGAACTTGATTGTCAGCTTTTTGTTTTGTGAAGTTTTATAACTAAGAGTGCATGTTGTATTTCAGATTAAGTTATGAATGTTCATATCTGTTGCTAAGGATTTATGATAAAGGTTTGTATTTGACACATGGTATCAATTATGAAAATGATACATAATAGTATTATAGAAACACTTAGCAATAGGTTTTCCATATATTTATTTGTTTTCTCTTATAACCTTTGATAGTTGTCTTAGGCCTTCATGGATTTATGAAGATGACTGTTTGTGTGCCTAAGTGCATAGTCATATAATATCACACTGCTATAGATAGTTTTGCTCATAGCTATAAAGCTTTCCTCACCAGCTTTTTACAATGTTTCATTTATCATTTTATAAAGTAGTATAGTGCAGATCATATTCATGAATATAAACAGAATTTTAAGAATGAAATATTGCTAAATAAATTTATTGCTATACATTAAAAAGGCTAATAAAGTAATAATAGTATTAGTATAGTAATAAATGCCTCATATTGACACTCTAGCAATAAAGTTTTAATTTGTTCTATAGTTGTTATTCTTGGTTATTTTTTATTAGCCTCAATAATTGAACTAGGCCTTCTTGGCTTAATCCAAAGGCAGGATGTTTTGGGCACACCTTGTGGTTTGGAGCACAATCATTGCAGAAGTTGAAACTGTCATTACACTTGTAGAATAATGTTGCTATATTTTGTTGTGATGTGATGAAAAATTGGCAGCAATGACATTGGGTGTACTTTTCCTTTTCAAATGGTCCAACTCTACCCTGTTATAGCATTATAGTAATTAATAATGATATTGTCATTGCTACTACTTACAAAAAGTTGCTGCATTGGTGTGTGATCATCCACAAAACTTCCTTTGTTTGGTTGATCACTTGCACATTGTGTGCAGTAAAAACCATTGGAATATTCTTCTGTTGCATAGCGGTAGTTACAACAGTAGCATTTAGTCTGTTTGTAAATATACAGTGTAATTATCACGAACTTAAAATATCACGGTAGACAGTTAAACTTACAGTTGACATTTTCAAGAATCTCAGTCAGTTTTAGGAGTACAATAAATTTGATGCATTTTTGTGTATATTAGCTGTGGTTCTTTTATACTTAGAATTTGTGTGTAGCTAGCAAATGCTGTATCATTATCGGTATCGGGACGATACCAGGGAGAACCCCTTACGTCTTGTATATTGTGGTTATGTGTGTATACATAGGAGGGAATAGGAGGAGAGGCTCGTGCCTCACATGATAATATTCCTCTGATCATGAATATATTTACATAATGTTACCGAGTAGTAAGGCTTCCATGAATTAAAAGGTGAAGTTGTCTAATGTTGCCTTTTCTATAGAACTTGATTGCCAGCTTTTTGTTGTTTTACAACTAAAAGCGCATGTTGTATTTCAGATTAAGTTCATAAATGTATTTGTTGCTAAGGATATAATAAAATGTTTATATATTTGACACATACATACATGTACTATCAGCTATGAAAATGATACATAATAGTATAGATTAACACTTAGCAATAATTGTTCCATATAGTTATTTGTTTTCTCTTATAACCTTTGATAGTTGTCTTAGGCCTTCATGGTTTAAGCCAAAGTCGGGATCATTTGGGCTCACTTTGTGGTTTGGGGCACAATTGTAGCAGTAGTTGAATCTGTCTTCATTTTTGTAGAATAGTGTTGTCACCTCTTTTTTTGATGTGAAAGCAAATTGACAGCATTGACATTTGGTAAAATTTTCATATGGTCCAACACTGCCCTGTTTTAATATTTATTATTTTATTATTGCTATTCCTACTACTACTTACAAAACATTGGGGTATTGCTGGATACTTGCTCAGCAATGTTCCTCTTTTTGNTTGATCACTTGCACACTCTTTGCAATAAGAGGACTCGTTGGAATACTTCCCTGTTGCATTTCGTGATTTACAACAATGGCATTTAGGAGGAGATGACTGTTTGTGTGCCTAAGTGTCACAACCTTATAATATCACAATACTATAGATAGTTATAACTCACAGTTGCCATTCTCAAGACTCAGTCAGTTATTAGGAGCACAATAATTGATACATTTTGTGTACATTTGGTGTAACTCTTTTATACTTAGAATTTGTGTTTATGGCATAATTAGCAAATGCTGTATCATTATCGGCATCGGGACGATACCAGGGAGAGCCCCTTACGTCTTTGTATATTGTGGTTATTGTGTGTATACGTAGGAGGGAATAGGAGGAGAGGCTCGTGCCTCACATGATAATATTCCTCTGATCATGAATATATTTACATAATGTTACCGAGTAGTAAGGCTTCCATGAATTAAAAGGATAGGAATTTGGAGTTGTCTAATATTGTCTTTTTCTATTTGCTATGCATTAAAACTGTTCCACAAATTGGCTCTTATATCTTTGAGATTTAGAGGACAAATAAACCTCTACCGATATGTACTCTTATTGTTAATATCTTTATAGTGGCTGTTTACTCAACACTAAGTCCTCCCCAATACTAGCCCATGCCCATATCATTATTACAATACATTGTTAGTAAGGTTTCTATGCTCTCAGCTATACTAAATACTCAATTAAGTATCATTGTTATACAAAATCACAATGTTCTAATTACTTTTTATAAGGTTTTTTGTCAATATTTTTATCTCTTAGCATGTCAACAAAATCTTTCATTGAATCCAGTGTCATGTTAGCACAGTCATAAGGGCATGTCCTGTGCTGCTTAGCACAGTTATAGCAGACATTGATATGATGATCTTTGTCTTTACATAAATATTGCATTGTAATGACTGCTGACACTTCATAATCATCTTCGCAGCAAAAGCAGTTTTGTAACTCTGGTTCTTCATCACTTTCTGAAGGTGTTTCTGAAGATGATGTCTCAAACAATGATGTCTCGGAAGATGTTTTTGGACTATTGTACTTCTTATATTTTAATGACCTTCCAGCATATGTAGCTGATGTTTTGTGGAGCTCTTTACACTGTTTGCAGTAACTAGCTGTAATATGAGAGCTTCCTTCATTATAAGCATTATAATCTGGATCTCTCCACCTGCAGCATGAGCACTTCTTAGAAGGTGCACTCTATAAAATACAGTATTGTAATATTCTAATCGATTAGCTACTCACTGCCATAACTTTAAAGCAACAAACAAGCACCTTATACTCAAATATCTATTTTCTCAAGCATACCGGTATTAAGTAGTTGGACGTCAAATTGCTTTATCAGTACTGAAGTATGTGGGCTAGAATCCCTACCCATCTTGATTGATCATAGATATGTACATGAGTGTATACTTAGTTCATTCCTAGTACTATTGTTTCTGTAGATACTATATAGTTACACGTACAATTTGTCTTGTCCTATTAAATGGAATGATACTTTTATTGCATGTAGACTGCACTTCATTGTTAGATTTTCAAAAAATACGAAAAACAAAAACAGTGTGTTTCTACAAAAAAATCTAGTCACAAAAATAATGTATTAGTATCTAATATTCATTGTATGGTGTTATTGGTCCTTTGTAGGTATCAACTTTCATCAACTTTGTTAGCAAGTCGTGTAGCGAGGGCATAGTGGCAATGGAATAGTCATGGCGACAAGATCTGTGATCTGCTGCACACTCAAGACAACATGTTTTTGAATGTGAGGTGTCTTTGCACTCAAACTGGAGCTTTGTCAATGCCGTCTCATAATAGTAGAACCGACAGCAGTCACATTGACCATGCCAGTTTCTACTACTGACTGGTTTCTGGAAAGAAAACATCAAAAGGTATTAACGAAGTCAATTAATTACTTTTGGTGGTTGAGGATTTACTGGGTGGCTTCCTCTTATTGCAGAGTATATGAGGTCCTTTCCAGGAAACTTCAACGACTTAACATGATTGGCTTTGCACTCATTGCAGTACTGCTCAGTGAATGTGTCACTTCCATTGACTCTGACATTATAGTCAGCATATCTCACATTACAGCAAGTGCACTTTGCTTTGGACTCTGGAGCTACAGTATAGTACTAACAAGAGAGAATTTTGTGAGGTTTAGATCAAAAGGACTCACTGCCATTGTATTGGAAACTGTATCAAAAATACTTACCTTATTCCGTTTTTTTTCTTTCGTTTATATCGTTGATGGATGTGCATTGTTGTGGGGGATTTTCTCGTTTGCTGTGTCATGTCTTACTGGCTTGTTTTCGCTTGCTAGCGTTGCTGTATCAGCATATTAGATTTCATGTATCCGGCCCACAAGAGTATTCACATATCTTCCGCTCTCACACATGTACATGTATACAGGTGTGTATTATTGTTATCGGTGTTTCATCGGGGTGTAGACGTTGCTGACTGGATTGGACAGCTGGTGTGACAATTACCCTCAAAGAATAACAGCAGTGTACACATGAATAAGGTTACTGGGAGGTCTAAAGGAGGAGAGAGTCATCGCCTCAGGACTAACCCACTTCCCAGAACTATAATAATTCATTAATGCTTCAACTTAGCAACAATGAACTTCACACTCACTTAGTTCATGTTAAATAAACATTCTTCAAAATGCATACATTATGTAACAAACTATATGAGAGACAATTATCATTTATATCTTCTTTAAATATTATTAAAATCAGAATATAACTTTTGAATTATAAAACACTGTTAGCTTGTTATATACAATATCTATTTTGAATGTGTTAATGGTTTTTCTGGATTTCTTGGAGACATACTATGGATCGGGCAGTGCTTCAACAATGAAGAGTTGAGACAAGACCTGCAAAATTTATGCCAGTCCCAGCATTCAAATATTCTAACACTCCGAACTTCTGTTTCTTCTTTACAAAACAGACACTTGCCTGGATGATAGTCAAACTAATGAAGAGAATACATGCATGACTGTATATAGCTATTGGCTTACCCTAGGTTCATCATCAGACATACTGTGGAGACTAAGAATGATCAGTAGAGGCTTTGTGCTAAGTGAATTGCTGCATCACACTGGAAGTAACTTGCAACTGATAGTAGTATTGCATGAATGCCCAACCCAACCCTGTGATATCATCAGTACACTCTATAGTGCCAGTATGTGTCAATGATTGCATAGCAACCTGTACAGGATGTAAGATATGTACACCAACACTGTGCAGTATTGTACCACCAACAAGTCTATGTATGGCTGTAATTACATTACTGTTATGGCTGTAATTGTTGAGCTGTAAAGAACACCATGTATAATCAATGCTGTATTAATTGGTGTGCATTGTATGTGTGCTGCTAATTGCTTTTCTAATATACATGTACTTCGTAGTATTATACACATGCCATGTACTCTAATAGTTTGAGGTGGTTTATGTTAGTCTATGGACACCATTAGTTCATATAAA
>NW_003546308.1:139353-170913 GCF_000090795.2 Amphimedon queenslandica | reverse complement strand
AGGGATTTTTTTAGTGAAATGAAGAAAGTCATTTAGAGGAATTTAAGGAGACAAAAGAAATGTATCTTATATTACCTATATTAACCCATTACCAATAATACACTCAGTAGTCATTATGTCACACAAGTCTATGTAAACTATCTGTGTAATGTATAAATGGATGACAGCTAGATTTAATTGGCTGGCCTACACATGGGTTTTTCTTGATTTCTTAAAGAATATTCATGAATTGGGCAGAACTTTAATAATGAAGAGTTGAGACAAGAAGCACAGAATTTATGCCAGTCATAGCAATCAAATATTTTAACACTCCGAACTTCTGTTTCTTCTTTACAAAACAGACACTTGCCTGGATGATAATCGAACTAATGAAGTGAATAATTCTCTTAATGCATGAACCTTGTAGACTCGCTTACTTCAGACATTTTATCCCTTTATCTGATCCCCACCCACCCAAAACATAATAAGTTATTATTAAAGTACATTTCATGATCAAAATTGAAATAAAATAGAGAGAAAGCATAAACAAAAAAATACAATAATTGACCTGTTCCTAAAATATCCTGCCCTTCCCTTATTCAAATATTTATAAATTATTAATAGCAAGCTAGTTCCAAGTCCTACTCTAGACCCTAAGCTGCATTCCTAACTGTAGCAGTGTCTTTATGCCCGGCATGAATGAAGATATCTCTGACAAGTTACTAGTAGACACCATGTGGGTGAGACGGGCCAGCCCGCTCACGTAATTAACACCTTGAACATCTATAAAAGGAAGTTAAGGTAAACGCAGGCTCTACGGGGCTACTCTTACCTTGAGCAATGGCGTGAAGTCCTTGCAGTACGTCAGGTGAGAGACGAGACTGACGGATCAGGTCGTATAAGATATCAAGTTTACGACTTATTTCGTCAACTTTACGACGCATCACCTGTAAAAAATACAGAGTCAATTACATGAAGAACTAATACCGTATAGCTTGATATTTTCGTGGGTTGATATTTTCGTGGTTTGCTCCTGGTGGGGCAATTCGTGGTTTAATTTTCGTGGTTGACAGTTTACATAGCCTGTAAGGGGATGGCACTTCAATGATTTCGTGGGTTTAAATTTCGTGGGCAGCCCATAACCACGAAAACCACGAAATTTACATTCCACGAAAATTTCAAGCTATACGGTATTGTATTATTATTATAAAAATTCAATTTACATGTACACATCGTCTGTCCTTACGTTATTATTGGCTCTTGATTTGCACTGCATTAGCAGTCCATTGAATACACTGTGCAGTATTTCATGTTCAGGTGGGATGGGCTGCTGAGGAATTGGGTCAGGAGCTGTAGCTTTAACAGGAGCAACCTAATGTATGGTAAATACCAAGACTTCAATTTGACAATTTTGCTTTGAAATAAAAGGATTGTATAAGAACAATGACTTACAGGATTAGGCTGCATATTGCTAGTAGGTGGTCCAGTGCTAGGTGGAGGAACTGATGGGACATTAGCAGGAGCATGATGAGGAGAATCTTCCACTGGAGCTAATGCTAACGGGCTAGTCATTGGAACAGGTGGGGCTACGACCTTGGGTTGCTATTAATAAAATAAAATAGTTTTAAAATATATCATGAAATATAATGAAGGGGTCTCTGATAAATAGCATTACACTATGGTCAATCTTTCTATAGTGGTTCTTATCTTTAATTTGAACATACATGTACATGTACATGCTTCTGTTTGACCTACATACTTTATATAAGTAGCAAGACAGGCTTTTATTTGAGGATATAAATTACGGTATAATTATATGTAGTACAGTACATGTACAATTTAGTAAAAAACCTTTTTAGCATGCCTGAGTGTGGGTGGGTCGTTCCAAGCCCCAGGAAATGAGTGAGAACCAGGAGGAGGGTACATATCAACACTCGGAGGATTATAAGTAGGCGGAGCCTGGATAGGTGGAGCCATGGTACCATGTGATGATGGTACCATTGGAGGAACCTAAAAACATTAGTAATTGTCATGACAACAGACCACACCCTACCTGATGAGAATAATCGTGACGAGCCCCGCCCATCATATTATTATAATAAGTAGGTTGGGGTTGATTATTTAACCCTTTAGTGACTTCATTTTCTGGCACCTTTGGCTGGTACATATTAGTATACATCATCGAGGTCGAGGTAGGCGTGGTCATTGGGACAGTGGGTGTGACCACAGGAGCAACGGGTTTAACATTGACTTGCTGAAAGGGACACCGTGGGGACGTCCCTCTTAAATGTTGGGAAAGACGATCATGAAGAAGATTAACATCAGACTAGAGACAGAGAGAAATAGAAACAAATAAAATTAAAGAAAAAAAGAGAGAGGCAGCTACTTGATCACTAGTTGTTTGTTCAAGGTACAATAAAGCTGTCTTCAGTGCTCCTTGACTAGCCAGCAGTGCAGCATATGAACTACATTGTACGATAACAAATTAAAAATTATATCATTTTTCAAAAAATAGCTCCAAAATCACCCTCCAATTTTACATTTTCTAATACATTTATTTTGATGCCTTTATAAAGATTGAGCTGATTTAAAATTTCAAACTGCATGAACTTAAACCTTAAACTGTCAATCCTCTACATGGCAATGACAGCTCAGCAGCTCATAACATTTACAATATACATGTACATGTACAATAAAAAAAAGAACATTATATGTAATTAAGAGTCATCCCACAGGGCCTTACCCTAACTGTTCAGTCAGCACTCCATTATCAATGGTCACTGGGTTTCCTTTACTTTTACTCCTTATGGCCTCGCGGAGTAGCATAACCTCCTCAATCAGCTCTTGGAGTGTCAATGGATTATCAATACTACCATCACGAGATCTCAAACTACAGTACATATACAATTATATATCACACTATTGATCGATACACCCACTCACCAACACTCGACGAATTTGGCAACATTCCCCGAGCATATGTAACACAGTGCCGCATTGTCATAGCAACCCTCGTCCCCTGTCTCCTCCAGTCTCCTACCGAGTACATCTATTAAAGAATAAAGGTGTGGCTTGTTACTATGACGACTGTACCGCATAGCTTAGTGAAGTCTTCGTTGGTAGAATACGTGACAAGACAAGAGAGTATTTCACGCCAGTTGGTAAGGTCACCATACTGGGCAATGTCTGACCATTTCCTACTGGTTATCAGTGATATTAACTAAAAAGAGTAAAAAAGAGTAATAGTGTGTTTAATTGTAAGGATGGAATGGTTTAAGGTGTTAAACCTTGGTGCTATCTGATTTCTTGCTCTCAAAGAATTGCTTCTGAGTTGATTGGAATAATTCGGACCCTCCAGCAACTGATAGTATGAGTGCCTCACTCTGAGAGAGAAAAATAAAGAAGAAGAAAAGAAAAAGAAAGAGCAATAAAGTCAGTACAGAAATGATGCAAATATGTACTAATATAATATGTAATATAACATCTTTTTACCATTCTGTCAGTTTTAATGCATACGTCAACTGCTGCTTTGAAATTACCAACCAACAATGCTTTAGTGAGCAAGCAATCATCATCAAGATCATTCCCGTCTTCACCGGTAGCAAAAGTAAACAAATCTGCCACAAACAAAAAAAAAACAACAATCAATAATAACAACAACAATAAACAATAATAAACCTGCAGTAGGAGGTGTGACTTCACGAGCTATATCATCAAAAGGACTCCTTGGACCTACATGTACATATACATGTAAGTACATGTACATGTACTACGTCAGTTATTAATAGTTATTAACCTTCAGAGTCAAAGAGAGGGGCAGTCTCTCCCTCGGGGTCGGTCAGCGGTAGTGTAGCAACTGATTCCTCTCCTTCATCTTTATCATTATTCTCCACTATATCCCATTGCTTCTTGACATCAATCCAACTGTTCACCTACAATACATACATGTACATGTGCAATTACAGTACATGTAATTCAAACTTCTTCAGCGAGCTTTTCAGGACTCAGTCCTAACAGGTTAAGGTAATGTCTCCTCGGCTCAGGCTCAAATTTAGCCTAAAAGAACAATGAAGAGAAAATGATTAACAACAAAATCCGTGACAAGCAAAAACCCATTTGCTCCTTTTGTAAAAATGGTCATAACTCAAAAATTATTTGTCGGAATCAGCTGAAACTTTCTACACAGCATAACGACATCAATATGCATCAGAAAATGTAATTAAAATTGGGGGTGATTTTGGAGCCATTTTTTGGAAAAACCATGGGCTATAGCCTTGGGTATTTTTCAGAATTTTGACGATTTCTTAAAATGGCCATAACTTGAAAAATTGAAGTCGGAATGAGCTCAAACTTTCTACACAGCATAAGTACATCAATATGTATCAGAAAATGTAATAAAAATTTGGGGTAATTTTGGAGCCATTTTTTGGAAAAACCATGGGCTATAGCCTTGGGTATTTTTCAGAATTTTGACGATTTCTTAAAATGGCCATAACTTGAAAAATTGAAGTCGGAATGAGCTCAAACTTTCTACACAGCATAAGTACATGAATATGTATCAGAAAATGTAATAAAAATTGGGGGTGATTTTGGAGCCATTTTTTCAAAAAAAACAATAGACTATAGCCTTGGGTATTTTTCAAAATTTTGGCATTTTCTTAAAATGGCCGTAACTTGAAAAATTGAAGTTGGAATTGACTCAAACTTTCTACACAGCATAAGGACATCAATGTGTATCAGAAAATGTAATAAAAATTGGGGGTGATTTCGGAGCCAATTTTTGGAAAAAACCATGGACTATAGCCTTGGGTATTTTTCAGAATTTTGACGTTTTCTTAAAATGTCCATAATTTGAAAAATTGAAGTCGGAATCAGCTCAAACTTTCTACACAGCATAAGGACATCAATATGTATCAGAAAATGTAATAAAAATGGGGGGTGATTTCGGAGCCATTTTTTCAAAAAAAACTATGGACTATAGCCTTGGGTATTTTTCAGAATTTTGACGATTTCTTAAAATGGCCGTAAGTTGAAAAATTGAAGTCGGAATCAGATCAAACTTTCTACACAGCATAAGGACATCAATGTGTATCAGAAAATGTAATAAAAATTGAGGGTGATTTCGGAACCATTTTTTGGAAAAAAAACCATGGGCTATAGCCTTTGCTTTTTTTTCAAAAATTGGCTTGTTTTTAAAAAAATACTTATAACTCCAAAATTATCAGTCAGAATCAGCTCAAACGTTCTACATACTGCCATGTGTACATTACTATGTTAAGTACCTTTAAAAACTTCCATATTTGCTCGTGCTCAGGATCAGACGATATCTTATTGGAGCAATACTCAAGATAAGAGTGCTGACTCATTGCAGTTTCAAACTGATCAGACTGCTTCAATAGCTGAGGCTCAGTCACAACCTGACTAATATGAACAACACTAGGGGAGGGTTGATTAGTAGAGGAGAAGGAGACTAGCTGACCACCAAACTAGACAAATAAAATTAAAAAGAGATAGAGTAAAATTATAAGAAAGCGGCTCACTCCAAATCTTGCTCCACAAGGACGCCTAAACCATTTTGGGGGAGTCTTTAAAGGAGCTGTATCCACCCTCTTGGTCTTTTGAGCAGCAATGGCTGAGAAAGGATCACTAGTATCAACCTATTCAAATATAACAACAACAACAAAAATAATAATAATAATAATAACAATAATAATAATAACATTCAACCCTCACACCCACTCAATCCTTACCACTGGGCTCTCAAGGCCTTTGTTATCATCAGAAGCTCCTCCCCCTCCTAATAAGGAGTACAAGGTCACGTGACCGTCAAACGAGGACGTGCTAATGATGGCAGGATTGCGTGGACACCACTGACACTCAAATATCCATTGGGAGGTAGCAGGAAGCTCATAGACAACCTAATAATGATCAGTAATTACAGGGGCTAACTCAATACACTAATATACAATGTAACATTCTAATTAACATAGCAGGGATCTTGAGCTAGTAAAATCACTAATTATAAGATAGTAATTACAGAAGCTAACTCAATACATTAGTAATCAAGCAACATACAGAAATCGCTAATTATAATAATAGTAATTAAACAGTAATTAGAGGGACTCCTAACCTCTCCCCCTGGTACATCAGTATTAGGATTCCAGCAATACACATGATTGTCTTTAGCAGCACTCAGCAACAGGTCGGCATCTTGAGGGCACCAGGAGAGACTAAGGACTCCTCTCTGATGTTGCTCCAGTACCCTCAGGGGGGCAGTGGCGTATCGTAGATCCCACAGTTGGATAATGGGACTACGGTCATCCTCTGAACCAGTGACCAGCTGTGTGGCTACCTCAGGATGCCAGGCTATGGACTTACAGCGAATCTATGAAGTGAGGAATAAGAGGAAGAGAAAAGAGTATATAATTCTAACATGTTAATTATGACTGAAATCAAAAATACATTGTAATTCCCATCTCAAAATGTACATAAAATGATAAAAACATTCTTTTCTCATTGACTTACTCTTGAGTTAGAATCAGATACTTGAATGATGGGCTCATTCTTCCTCAGATCCCAAACAACCGAGCGTCCATTGGGAGACGTCGATGCGAGAATATGCTGAACTTGCATGTTCCAAGCGATCCCGCTGATATCTTCAAGTGGGTGGAGCTTGTTGCCAGGGCTCATGGGGTTGGAGGGGTTGTTGAGGTCCCATATGAATACCTCCGACTCGCTAGCACCGGAAGCAATGAGGTTAGACTGAAAGGGATTGACATCCAGTGCCCTCACTGCACCAATGTGTTGATCCAGACTAGTTATTAGAGCATCTTCACTCTCTGAACTAGAAATAGAAATTATTTAAATACTACTAATAAAGAAATTATTATTTAAATGCTAATCATTCTTTTCAATGTACAAATGCATTGTATTTTAACACTGTCATTCATACATGCAATGTAAAATAAGTATTTATAATTTTAAATTAATTTGTTCCTCACTTTGCAATCTTTTCCACATTCCAGAGTGTGACGGACCCGTTATCCGATCCTCCAACGACCACGCCCATTGGATACGAGTCGTCAAGGCCAAACCCACTCCAAATTAATTTATGGAATCGTTGCTTCGTTTCTATGCTACCGACCAGTGGCATGTCCTCGCCTCCTTTGCTCAGGTCAAGTTGGAATATCTCGAGGCTTGCTGTCGTACTGAATGTAGCATCTAATTGCTGGGCAACTGTGCCAGCAGCTAAGTACATGGACTGGATTGAGCGTGGGCTCCAGGCCACGTTGGCTGTTCTTTTTATTTCTTTTACTCTCCCCATGTTTCTCTTTGCCTCCTTCTCTCCTTCACAAGACAATGATGAATGGTTCTTTTAGCTTCACAATGACTCGTGGTCGTGTCGCTTTCTATTTTTAACTCTTTTGAAACTCAATTAGATACGTGTATTGTTTTAGTCTAGATTCGTTCCTATTCTCAGGTTCCAAGATCTGAGAATGAGTGATTTTGTAGGTGTGACTATCCACCCACAAATGCATCACGTGATCATCAAAACAAAACATGGCGTCTGCTATATATCTCGAAAACTTCCTCGAAACAATAGAACACCTTCCTAAAGAGCTCCAGAGAAACTTTTCACTCATGAAAGACCTTGACCAAAGAACCAAAGACACCACGAACGAGGTCGAGGAGTGGGTGAGGGATTACAAAAAGGTGGTGGCAACACTCTCAGAGAGCGAACGAAAGGCGAGACTAAGCAAGATTGACGAGCTGTATCAAAAAGCAAAAGAGTACAGTGACGACAAGGTCCAGCTCGCGATGCAAATGTACGAAATGATAGATAAGCACATACGGAGCCTTGATTCTGATCTAGGACGTTTTGAGCAAGAGTTACAACTAAAAGACAGCGATCACGCTCGTCGCTCGTCTGTGAGTAACAATAATGGAGGACTCATGTTGGGGGCCGCCACACCAAGAGGAAGGAAGAGATTAAGTGAGTCGAGTAACAGCTCACGTAAGAGAAGACTAGAGTCCCTTTCGGAGGAAGGAGGAGGAATGGGAGGGAACTTGGGGTCACCTCAGGGCGGTACTGACGTCTTAGATATGCCGGTCGACCCAAATGAGCCGACGTACTGTTTCTGTCATCAGGTCTCCTTTGGTGAAATGATTGGGTGCGATAATACTGACTGTCCCATTGAGTGGTTTCATTTTCAATGTGTCGGACTCACTTCTAAGCCGAAAGGGAAGTGGTTCTGTCAGAGATGCAGCCAAGAGAGAGATAGACACAAGAAGAAATGATATTATTTTATATATAACTATTCTTTAGAATTAAAATTCAACTTTCAATGTACATTTAGCGCAACAGAGCCAATGGAAGACATCCGCCTGCCATTGAGCAGCTAAAATTAGATCTACATTATTTATTATGTCTACAATATCATAGTGCATTAAATCTATGACAACATACACTCTTCATCTTCCATCTAAACATTAAATTAATTTGATTTTACAAAAAAGTATGGATTTATTTATCAGGATTTTTTCGTTCACTCTTAACACGTGATCTTATTAATTAAATTAATTAATTAAAAGCCGATTTCAAGCACATGACTTCTTGTTGAGTTGTTCTTGTAAGTTGTAACAAGCCAGCTATTCTTTCTCTTCAAAAAAGAATGTCTATCCTCAGCCTGTTTGCACTCTTGCTCGCAGTCTCTTATGCTACAAGGTGCAAAAGATCTCAATCATACCAACCAATCATTAGGTTGTTTCTATTTTTCCCGTTCATAGCATTCCTCTCTATCGCTTCAAAAGTGCTTACGAGACTCACCGTAGAGATGGACGCATCACCATGAGAGATGTTGCTCGAGGACTTGAGCAGAAGTACTCCCGCAACTTACCTGGATACGTAGGAGATGACGAACCAATGAAGGACTACCTCATGGTAAGAGAGATAAGGGATAAAGGGTCACCTTTACTGTTTACACAGGCCCAGTACTACGGTCCTATCTCTCTTGGTACTCCCGACCAAGACTTTAATTGCATGTTTGACACAGGTTCGTCAAACCTCTGGGTACCTAGCAAGAAATGTGGGCTCCTGGATATTGCCTGTCGTAAGTGTTGCACTGTAACTATAGTAACTATGGATTGTTTAGTAGTACTATACTATTGATGTTTTAGGTCCCTTTTTACTTGTTTTTTTAGTCAGAGTACTTGCTTTGCGACCAGAAGAATATAAAACATTATTTATAGAATTTCAGTTGTAATGTTTTACTATTGCCAAAAGTATTATATACTGTTCATATTTTGCATAGACCTTTTTAGCTTAAACTATTCCCTGGCAAGCCTTAAAATTTATTTTGAGTAGGAGTAAACTAACATAATTCCATCAAATCAATACACATACTTTCACTAGTAGGGCATCGTAGAACAATAAATTATAAAATCCTATTTTTTCTCTCACAAGGTCTCCACAATAAGTATGACAGCACTAAGTCTAGCACTTACATTGCTAACGGTACCAAATTTTCTCTTCAGTATGGCTCAGGGGCAACCTCTGGTTTCTTCAGCACAGACAACATGAAGGTAAAGACCAAAGTACATGCCATATCATACTAGCTCATTTCTCTTAAACAGATTGGTAATTCTACAATCACAAAGCAGTCCATTGGTGAGGCTACACATGAGCCTGGAGTTGCTTTCGTTGCCGCTAAATTTGACGGTATTTGTGGTATGGCCTACCCTGCCATTTCTGCCGAGAGGCAGACGCCATTTTTTGATAACATGATATCCCAGAACCTCGTTAACGCTGGAATGTTCGGTGTTTTCTTGAGCGCGTAAGTATGGATTATACTGGATATATCAATTATTAGATATTGACCTTCTTTTAGTGACACTAGTGCTAGTTTGGGCGGAGACTTGAATCTCGGAGGACCTAATGAGAAATACTATACTGGAGATTTTAACTATGTCCCACTGACCTCTAAGACTTATTACATGATCAAAGTTGACGGGTAAGTTAAATTTGATATAATCTGAAATAATTTCTTACTCTCTAGCATGAATGCTGGTAATTTGAGTCTTTGTGATGGTGGTTGCAATGGTATAGTTGATACTGGTACTTCACTCATAGCCGGCCCTACTGCAGAGGTAACTAAAATCGCCACGGCCATTGGAGCTAAATCCACCCTTGCCGGAGAAGTAAGTAGTGACACTCATACACATTAGTGACATTACTATCTTTATTTTTCTCTTTTAGTACACTATTGATTGCACTAAAGTCCCTTCCCTGCCTGACGTCACTATCACAATTGCTGGTCAGAAATACACTCTCACTGGAAAGGATTACGTGCTTAACGTTGAAGGACAGTGTCTGCTTGGTTTTATGGGTATCAACCTTCCCGACCAGCTGAAGAACAGTTGGATCCTGGGGGACGTTCTTATAAGGGTCTACTACACTGTCTTTGACTATTCTGGTGGTAGAGTTGGGTTTGCCCCGTCCAAGCAAAATTAAACTTTTGAATGTGTGACTTGCAGTTGAGTGCATTGCAGTTAACTAGTTATTGTTTGACACTAATAGTTGTTGAATCATTGTTGTTTTTGTTGATCTCCCCTCCTTTTTGCTGTTGATTTAGTTTATGATAATCCATCATAATAACTATTGATCTTAACACAATAGATATCCAAAAATACAGGAATGACTAATGTTTAATGAGACATAATAATTATAAACACACATCTACTTACTAAAATTTGTTTATTCACTAGTGGAACTAAAGGATTCAACTTGAGACAAGCTGCACTTGTGAATAGACATGTCAGCTTAGAGCTAAGCCTACCCAACCAACCAATTACAAAACGTTTGGTCAGTCTTCAAAAATGACTTTGTCTTCTCCAAAATTACAAAAAAGTTTTCACAACAACAATAATGATAATAATTAAAATTATAAGTAGGGGTTGTGTTTTAATTTAATTTAATTTAATAACATTAATAATAATAATAATAATAATATTAAATAATAATAATAATAAAGTAATTGGTAATTAACCTAGACCATATGCTTGACACTGAATGGCTTGCATTAGTTTCTTTTTCAAAATGTTATATGAAGGGTACAAGGGGATGGACATACGCAGGCTGCAGGTAGAGGCAACTGGGAGCGACTCTACGTTACTACCACCAATGACATCAATGTTGATAATTATTGAGGCTAGAGGAAGAGAGAGAGAGAGAGAGAGAGAGAGAGATAAAGAAAGGAAGAGAGAGAGAGAGAGATGAATCAAGGCATTCTATAAAACAAGTACATGCACAATAGGACAACATTAATACTGTACAAGTGACAATCAAGTGTACATGATCATGAATATACATGTACTATAATAGCCAGGATATTGGCAGAAGTTAAGCTTGGCAATTGATGGATTGTATTTAGCAGCCAATGCCAGCCACATGTGTAAAGGGATGTACTTACAAGGCTCTTGGTCATTGGTTGCTGGTAGGGACGCACTACCAGTAGCAAAGTACAACAACTGCTGTCTCTGATTATTGTTCATATGACTCACAACCCTCCAGAACATTCTAGAAACAATAAACATTGAATTCGAAACAAACAACAAAAAACAATAACATCTGTCCTAAATGTCAATATTTTATATTACATGTTATGATGATAATTATAATAATAGTATTAATAGGACAATTACTTCTCAAATCTATCGCAGATGGTAG
Source organism: Amphimedon queenslandica (assembly GCF_000090795.2). Lineage (NCBI taxonomy): Eukaryota > Metazoa > Porifera > Demospongiae > Haplosclerida > Niphatidae > Amphimedon > Amphimedon queenslandica. Next base: position 159,209 of record NW_003546308.1, on the reverse strand, counting down.
CGGGGCGACCATGAGTGTGATTGAACTTCATGACAGATTTGAGCCTCTGGAGTGATATATTAGCAGAATCGCCTGATAAGAGGAGTTGAAAGTCCTAGAATAAGAGAAAAGAAGAGAGTGGCAGATAGAGAACATACAAATACACAATCTATTCTACTTCAGCTGTGAGTCCTATCAATAGTTCTGAAGGTATAATGTCCAGTAGGCCACTTCTCATTGCCATTAGCTCTTCTCGTACACATATTAACATCACATGCATAGCATACAGGCTAAAAGAGACAGTTAGAGAAGTATATTTTTGTTAATTATTACCGAACATATTCTTCAACACGCTCTGGTGTGACTGGGATCTTTGATCCACCTGGTATTAGGTCTTTAAAAACATTCTCAGGGTTTTGAACTCCTATTTTGTGAGCACATACTGGAGCCTATAAAAATAAAAAATATAACCAACACTCCCAGGTAGCATCTGTGGCGCAATCGGTTAGCGCGTTCGGCTGTTAACCGAAAGGTTGGTGGTTCGAGCCCACCCAGGTGCGTTACCTTTTTTTTTCTTTTTTTTGTTTACCATTTTTTTTCTTACCTCGAAGTAGCAGCAGTAAATTGCGTGGAATTCTTCTTTTGTTTTGCCACTTTTAGCATCAATCATCATCCGACGGAGCCCGTCATAAAGATCAGCATTATAAAAAGCCAAATCATGCCAAGCAAAGTCCCTAATTAAAGAATAATATACAATAAAAATATCAAATAATGCTCTTTTTTTACTCTCTCTCACCTATCCAATAAGTATTTACAAACATGGCGGCAGAGCATGAACGGTATGGTGTGCTTGAACCAGAAGCAGAGACCTAAAAACCGGCCGATGGCTCTGAACAAGCTAGACCTCTGGCTACGAAGAATCGACGACTTTGTTGAAGACATTGTTGGATGAAGGACAAGAGGAAGAGGAGAATAGAGTCCGGACTGCTCTGGCTCTTTACCAGGCTGATAGAACAGACCGCCTAGCTTGTTACATGGTGGAACACTCTATGATAGAAAATAAAGAAAAAATAGTTAAGACTCAGATTTCAGAGCATTAAAAAAAGGAGACACAATGACTATAAAAATTATTACTAAAATGATTATTGCTTAGCACTGTACATCAAGTCCAATTTTATCAATAGTAACTGCGTTTTATTAATAGTAGCCGTGTTCTATTAATAGTAACATACACTAACCATGTCGCTGTTCTTGAGTGCATTAGCAAGAGATGCAAAGAAGCCTCTATTGACTCCGGGACCAGATCCATCCTCACCTTCAAACTTAACCCTCACTTGACTATAATGAAACTTGGTGAGCTACAAAATGAATAACAAGCACACGTAGTTAATTGATGGGTGGAGTCAACACTCACATGTCCGAGGCACTCTAGTGAATCCTCTAAGAGATGATCGCGACGAACTCGAATCGAGAGAGTGTTAGAGACAGAGGCCCAGTCACTCCTCCCGCCCTGCGTGGACTCAAATAACTGAGACACCTAAAAAAGAATTGATAAGAGACAATTAAAATAATAGAATAACACAAGAAAGACAAAAGTGAGGGAGATGCATTTAACCTGATGTCTAAATCTCGCCATTCGACTAGCAAACCCAGCTCTAGTGTCAAGGAAATTACAGCTCTCACTTCCAGGGCCTTCAGCAAGGAATATGTGAGCAAAGACACTGACTGAAGTGTTCCATCTTATCAGGGCATCATCCATAGTCCATGAGAGAGTGATGGGGTGAGGGATCTCTCTGGATTAGATAGAAAAATACACAATATAACAAAGACTCAACAGTGAAATAAATCTTTAATTTTAATCACAATAATTGTGCATTCAGTACATGTACATTATAGACTATCATTGTGGTATCATACCTATTTTGTAGTAGTAAGTATGAGACAGGGAGAGATGATGTGTCAGGAGTATCCTCGTCCTTCATCTCCTGATCTTGATTGCTAGCAAACAGCTGCTCTTTCAAAGCGTATGGTTGGAGCAAGTGAGGCTGTTTAGCGAGAGGGAAGGCCTCTTCAAAAGGACCTTTTGGAGCCACGGGACTTGAGGCCGTACGAAAGAACTCAGCGTTGTATCTCTGAGTACGCTCGTCCTCTGATTCCGTTCTTATGAAGAGCGGCTCTGAGAGGTCAATCTCATCAGGGTCACGACCTTCTTTGATCTTCTTCTCTCTTGTGATTCTCTCCTTCTCTCTTCTCTCCTTCCTCTCCCTCTCCTCTCTCTCCTTCTTTTCTCTCTCTTGTTTCTCCTTTTCGTCGAGGGCTCTCTGCTCTTCTGGTGAAAGAGGGTCTTTAAGGATGAACTGTGTCTCTGGTTTCGGCCACGTACCAAGAGTATAGAGAAGTGCATCAAGAATGTATACCACATGTTCATAACTAGGAGAAAAATTAATAGAAAATATTCAACATTGATTAGCATGGAGTTTTTAAAATTCACAGAAAATCCAATTTTGATCACAACCAGCTCAAACTTTCTACGCAACATAAGTACATGTATATGGATCAGAAAAAATTATAACAATGGAGAATTCTTTACTTTTCATTTTTGGCAAAATTTGGCTAAAATCCCTGTACTATAGTACAGGGACTTTGGCCCGATTTTTGAGCAACTTTAAAAATTCATAAAAAATCTAATTTTGATTAGAATCAGCTCAAACTTGCTATGCAACATAAAAACATGTATATGTATTAGAAAAAAATTATAAAAATGGGAGAATTCTCTACTTTTCATTTTTGGTGAAATTTGACTAAAATCCCTGTACTATAGTACAGGGACTGTGGCCTGATTTTTGAGCAACTTTAAAAAAAACAATTTCGATCAAAATCAGCTAAAACTTTTCACACAAAGTAAATACAAATACATGTATATTTTACATTGTATTCTTCTCACCATTTCCCCACCTTACTGTACAGGTACAGTAGACTCTTACCCATATAAATCAATGACAGGTATAGTTCCTTCATTATTCCCCTTGGCCTGACACTGCAGTAGATATGCCATGTATTCCCCTGGAGTGGAACCAATGAAACTTTTATTTGCCGTTCTGTTTATTATCCTCTGAACAACTGAGGGTGAAGCTGATGATGATAAGGCTCTTATACTACCTCTCAATGTGGCAACGTAACGCTATAGTAAGAAATAAAAATTAAACCAGTAAACTATTAGTAAATTATCAGTAAATTATTAGTAAATTATCAATATCAGTAAAACTATAGTAAACTACTTACAAACCATTAAAATACATTATTATTTAAAACTCCTTTACTTTATAGTCACTATATGTATATGCATTCGTTAGTATACTATCAGTATATTATTGGTATACTACTAGTATATTATTAGTAAATTACTTGTGTATCAAAGGATTTTCCTTGGTGCAGTTGTCCTTCAGCAACGTCCAGTACATCAGTTACCCAGGACCAAGTCTTCTCTAGCGTGTTCAGAGTTGACTGGAGTAACTTCTGAATAGTATGACGGGGCAACTCCATTAAATACTAATAGAGAGAAAGAAAGTATAAGCACATAATGGTAATAGTAACAAAGTATTCAGCTCAATCTACATGTAGCTCTTAATCTTCTCATAATACAATGTAGATTGCTATTACATGTACAATAAGCCATACAGTATAACAACAGCACCTAATATCTAACAGTAGATAATAGTAATATCTACATGTACATATACATGTACATGTACATGTACATGTATATATCTAATACCGTATAGCTGGTTTATTTTGTGGCCTCAAATTTTTGTTGCTTAAATTTTCATTAGAATTAATTTTAGTGCCTTGCTAAATTTTTGTTAATATTTAATTGGTTTTAATAAAATTTAGTGGAATTAATTTTAGTGGATTTGAGCCTGCACGAAAATTAATTCCACACGAAATAAACCAGCTATACGGTAGTCTAATAATATCTAGTAGTAGTAATCTCTCTCTTTCTCTCTCTCTCTCTCTTTACCAGTGGTGGTCTTTTGCTTGTGCAGAGTCTGACTACAATGAGGACGAGGTCCTTTATAATACGAGCAAAAGTACGAGCAAGGAACCCAGAACCAAATCTAATGCTGGGGATAGTGCTGAGGGGCGTGGTTATCTCCGTCTGACCAAACTGTGAATAAAATAAAATATTAAAAAATAATGCAATATGTATAGTACATGTACATTATTAATTATAATATTTTTAAAATACAAATTACGTACTATACAGACTGTTTACTTACAAAGCTTGAAGTAGGTGAAGAGGGTCTCACAACAGGTGTGTTCTCCCCTATCCTCCGTCCATCAAGGGCCCAGGCGTATGGGTACATCCCGTCCATCCCATCATCTCCGTCTCTCCTTCCCCTTCGTCCACGGTGCGTGCCTAACCCACCGTCCATTATATCGGCAAATGGGTCGTCCTCGTCCTCTGAGCTACTGCTGTTAATGAGAGACATGGTATCGTGCTCGTAGAGGTCAAGCTGAGTCCCATACATCCTCGAATTTGACTGGTTCCCTCGCTGATTCGCAGCATCAAAACTATCATTACCTAACTCTGATCCAGGGAGCTCAGAGTCCGACAGATCCATACCAAACTCCTCGTGCTCCTCTCCCTGTCCTGACTGGTTCACATGCTGTCTCGGTACTAGTCTAATACCTAACTCAGGTAGACTTGATATTGAAGATGTCTTCCCTGAGTTCTCAGTGTTACGAACTGCTGTCCGTATGTGGAACTGTTGTGCAAGGCTCCTGTGCTTGCTCTTGTCTCCCACGGCACGAGATGAGGATGAGGCTCTTGTTGATGTTTGGTACTCGCATGTCACAGAGTTTGCTCCAAAAGGCTTTGCCACGCCCATCCTGACCGGCAGACATGCTGTCTCTGCTGCTTTGGCCATTGCCTCAATGGCAAGCCACGAAAAGGAAGTGAGGGATTTTCTAGAGAGAGAAAGAGGAAGAGGTAAAGGAAAATGAAAAGAAAACAAATAAAATGAAACTATACATGAACATGAAAAACAACTCAAGTCTAAACTCTAAACATTGGAACATATTATACATGAATACATGTACAAAACTAAGGTGTTACTGTAACTGCATGTATGTGTACATGCTAATTCAATTATTTTGAGTAGACACTAGTTCTCCATGTTATGATATCTTTACTGTACATGTATACATGTAGTGTATGTATATGCTCAGTCCTTCCCTTTCTCTCCTAATAATAACTTACTTCATAGTCTCATGAACCAGTTTCCCTTTAATCTCTTGACTCCTCAATCTGTCAGGCAGTTCTCTGCTAGGAGGGAGCTCGACCAGTGTACCCTTCACCCTACTGTGCTCCAGGGACAGTGCTCTAACCAGCGATCCAAGGTATCTCACAGCCACATACATAGGGAGGTTCTTCTCATTCATACCATCAAGATTACCACCCTTCTCATAGATAGGGAGGATATCAACTCCCTCCACCAAAAGAGCGTTAATCTTTTGACTCATGGTGTACAAAAAAGCAGTTGCAAAGCTGTTTTCGTTGCTTACAAGGAGTCGCTTGACGAAACAGTCGAGCTTCTGAACTGATATTGGGGTTGGCCAAGTATCATGGTGCTTGAATGCGTTGAAGCCTAAGACAGTCGTAACCTGAGCCGGCCAGGTCATGAAGGTATTGTGGAGTAGATCGTAGCCGTTCAAATGATCAATACCGTGTAAGAAACAAGTGTCATAGTTCTTGCAAGGAGGCTGTACTGAAGTCTCAATTGTAAACGAGGGAAGAGTTTCGGACTTTTCGGTAAAAGCAGCAGCTCCTTCTCCGAAACTCAAGACGACAGTCTTTGGCGTGGGCTCGGACCCAAATGGTCTCCACAGACTAGAAGATGGATTCTCAGGGTCTTCGGGTTTATCGGAAGTGGGCGTGTCAGATTTTACGAGCTCTAGTGGCTCATTGAAGGGTATTTCCGGCTTAGAAGGAATGAGTGGCTTGCGATAGCGAGGGTAAGAAGGGGCACAGGAGAGGTACTTGAACAAATCGACACAACGTTGATTGTGAATGAGCGAGGCTAGGACTGACTCACCATTCTTATCCAGTGCTGTAGCAAACTCGGTCCTTGAGAGAAAGGAACATAAAATATTGCAAGCTTCTCTGAGTCCTGCCGAGGCTCTCTATAAAGAAGATGCAAAAATAAAGTAAAATAAAGTAATGGAGATTTAGGAATTTCTTTATAATCTTTGAGATGCTTAAATTGAAAATAAACCAATTATTGCATTTTACACATACATGTACATGTAGATGTACATGTAGTACAATGTTCGTGCAAGCTAGTTTCATTTCTCAAAATAATTTTATTTCCAGCATTGCATTACCAAGTACACAATGCATGCATTGAAATTAACCTTTTTTCTAAGTTCTTTCTTTGCTTCAACATTAGGAGGAGGTTTAGAGGTACCCCAACCAACTCTCAGCCCTCCAGTTCTTGAGCGTCTAGCAGGCGTTACCCTCGACACTACCCCATGACCCACGTCCAGTAGAGTGGGGAAAGCCCCGTCGGTATCTCCTTGCTCCTCGCACGCCTCATCAGGCTCCAATCCAACGGCAAGAAAACTAACGGAATGAGCCTGACCAAAACTACCAGCACGGGAATTGGAATAATTAGCAAAGACTCTGAAATCCTGCATCTCGAGATGAGCTGCTCTTAGCTGATAAATATCACTGAAGTAGACCATACCACGGAACGGTATATTATCCATTAAAGGTGTAGCATGTAAGTTAGTCCCTCTTCTCTGTGCTTGAGGAACACGAGGAGGAGCGCTGGCAGTAGCAGGTGCACCCTGCTCCCCACCCTCTCCTCCGTCGTCCGACTCCGGGTCACTGGCCTCGTCCGGCGGATCAACAACATCATCGTCATCATAATCACGAGTGATCTCGGCTTTATAAACGGACGGATAGAACTCTTTAAAAAGAGAGAGGAGCTGCTGAGCAGTGTAGCCGAGAGGGAGACTTGATATGTAGAGCTTCATCTGTTGAATGTCGTAGCAAGTGCTGTAGCTAGCAAAGAAGAGTTGTACTGGTGTCATGCCTGCTCTGTTTCTGGAGAGACAGGCCTCAGTGAGGAGGGGGGAGGGGGAGACAGAGGATGATTCCAGCTCATCTATGAAGACTAGTATCTTGTAGGCTCCGGTGAAATTCTGATAGGCAATGGCTGTCATGAATGGGGTCTCACCAAAAGCATTCTTCTGACGTAACTGGAAAAGAAAAACAAATAAAAAGACAATTAATTTAAAAAAATTTTTAAGTTGCTCAAAATCAGGCCAAAGCCCCTGTACTATAGTACAGTGTATTTGGCCAAATTTCACCAAAAATGACTCAGAGAGAATTTTTCATTTTTATAATTTTCTCTGATACATATACATGTTCTTATGTTGTGTAGCAAGTTTGAGCTGATTCCAATCAAAATTAGATTTTTTATGAATTTTTAAAGTTGCTCAAAAATCGGGCCAAAGTCCCTGTACTATAGTACAGGGTCACTGGCCAAATTTCACCAAAAATGACTAGGTGAGAATTCTTTAATTTTATAATGTTTTCTGATGCATATACATGTTCTTATGTTGTGTAGCAAGTTTGAGCTGATTCTGATCAAAATTAGATTTTTTATGAATTTTTTAAGTTACTCAAAAATTAACCTACACATTGTACATGCATGACTCACCAGTCTAATGACGTCATTCCTGATGGTCTCAGAAGAGAGGAAGGTGTCCAGCATCATGACCTGAGCATAAGCAAGGTCCTGGAAATCCCTCTTCATGTCGGGGGATATCTCATAGCCTCCTCCTTTATTGTAGTAGTTGGTCCTCAGCTCCTCAAAACTGGTGTCACGATACTCTGGGTAAGCTGTGAGACTCTGATAATTAGCTCCATTATCACCTGTGGAAAGGATACAGGAAAAATTAATAGAAAATGTACATGTACACTCAATGTTATTTGTATTTTGTGAATCATAGTTCATTTACATGTATGTATGAATGACAATGCGCTGATACATGTACATGTACATGTGTTTTATGTAGCATATACATGTACATGTACATTGTGCATATGTACATTAGTACATTAATTTTATTAATGTTCAATTTTAATGGCACTAGTCCCTCACCTTTATAAGGTATGAATTGCTTATTGGATCCATCATCGTCCCTGTCCTTCCTGGCCACACAAACGTGCATCACATTATAATTGTGAGCAGTATACTCGTACAATACTGAAGGAGAGAGACTCAGACCCATACCAGGACTGGAACAGGGTTTGGAATCCTCGGTATCAACGTTCATCGAGGACGGCTCAAGTTCAGAGGTTTTTGATTCCATCATTTCAACGTCGGCCACAGGCTCCAGGGCTGGCTTCTTTGGTGCTGGGGGACTGTCTCCGCCATTAGTTGTTGGGGGAGACGAGGAGGAGTGGTCAGTTGGGGGCGTGGTGTTTGAGATAGAGCGGACTATTCTCTCAACGGAAATCGTATCAATTTTCATTACTGAAGGCAACAGGGTCTGTTTAATGGGAACTGCAGGAGAGAGGGGAGGAGAAAGAATTCAAAGACAATTTTTAGAAAAAATACATGTACGTGTACATGTACATACATGTAGGTTTATACACTATATACATTTACATGTACTAGCTGATAAAAATTAATAAATAAAACGTAAGAAGAACTGGCTCAAAAATGTCATAAAAATTGGGGGTTCGTGTGACCATTTGTCAAAGCTATTTCTGATAAACTATTATGTGTACAATGTACATTACTTTACTGGATCATCTGGTAGCTTACCAACTAGCAACATGATCATGTTCTTATTTTTATTGAGCATATACTGACGGGACATCAGAGAATGATAAGAATTATAGAGCACGGGATCACTGTTTGGAAACCAGCCAGCAAGATGATCCAGGTACCGAGGAGGATCCGGTTTGAGTTTGAGTCCGGGCGGAATGGGAATGAGAACACCGTGAACGTCCTTAATGCAGAGAACCTCAGAGTTATACATGTCAATGATTGAAGCTGTTTTATGAAGAACTGGAGGAGTAGGAACAGAAAGTGTCTCGTTATTACTCGTTTGAGTTCCTTTCCTTCTCCTCTTCCTCCCGGCATGCTTAGGGACAGCCCTCTCAGTGGGAGCAGGTAAAAGACTGGGACAAGCCTCCAGAGCACACTCGTAAGCGTGACAACTCTCTTCCTCTAGCGTGCATTTTTGAGGCTTTGTGTCTCGCCCACCCGTAGCAACGAAAGACGAACTTTGAATCAAGCCCGAGGACGTGCCCGAAGTACACACAAAGAATGTTTGATCATCTTCGATCCTCTTGATGAGTAGATATGGTCCACTGTTGGTCGGGTGGAGCGCTACAGGAAGGAATCCTCTCAGCATTGAGGGACCTTTAGTCTCGCCCATACTGTCGTCAATAATGGGAGGGAGGGACGTGGGTGGGAGAGGGGCAGGGTCAAGGATGCACACGGGGGCGTGTTGAACGATACCGGCAACGTGACGACTGACCGGCTGACTGTGAGAAGTAGGTGTGGCCTCCACGGTCGCATTAGCGGTTGCTTCAACACCCATACAAAGAGAGAGCTCGGCAAGTCGATAAACTTTGAGCGAATTCTGAGGCTTAGAGGTTGTCTGTATGTCAGTATGCTGGGCATAAGAAACATCAATGATTGCCTGGTTGTTATCCACAGCCACAACCTTACCAAGAACGGCAGGAGAATCATCAAGAAAAACAACATCGGACTGCTTCCATATTTCAAGAGACTCGTACTGCTGGACCTTACCCATTCCATCCTCGCCTTCTTGAACCATCTGCTTTAATATCTTTACCAATACGCTGGTCGTTGGGTCTATGCTGCCCTTTTCAATTATATTAACGGTCTGACCCACACGTGGACCGTGAGTCTTGGAGCAATGGAGGACGAGGGCATTAGGACCGCAAGGTGGACCGTTCTTTAGGCGTACCAAAGAGCCCTCAACAATGGAAGAGGCTGCAGAGGAAGAATGAGCATCAGATGATGCTGGAGAAGAAGATTTAACTTGAGGACAGAGTCCCCTAGTGAAGAGAGAAAGAAGTGACATGAAAAGGAGAGAGAGAGAGAGGACAAAAAAGAGGAGGAACAGGAAAGAAGAAAGGAGAGAAAAGATAAGCATTTTCATTTTTTACAATTGGACATGGACATTCTGGGAATTTTAACAATTATTATAAAAACTACTACTACCAAGTGTACAAAATTCCCTAGAAAATGACTCTATCATCATTGTAATTGTCATGCATGTACATTGTTGTACTCCACATCAACTGATACCAGTTATAATGTACATGTATTTATATAATATTTAATAATAATAATAATAATGACAGTACTCTTACCACCAGTAGACTTTCCCTCCATTGGTAATGACGTAGGTAAGGAAGTCAGAGACAAAGAGAGACGAGATTGAATCGGTTGTGAATTCTGAGGGAAAAGTAAGCGAATGAGAGAGAGAACTGACCAATGGAGGAGCACCTGCTTCAGAGCAACCTAGTAATAACAGAAATATGTTAATTAATTTAATTATTATATAAAGACATAATAAAAGAAGAAATGAACTCTTCAAATCCCACCTGTAAATATAAGGGATACAATGTACGAATTACCAAATGGGAACTTTATCATACATTTACATGCTTATAATACCTCTTAGAAGTTGATCGTAAAATGTAGCCACGCCTCCTGATTCAGTTATGATTGATGCTCGAATATCGCTCGAGGAGAGAAAGGAAATCCTTTCGCTAGCGAGTCCAAGTTCTCTTGTAAGTGGGTGTGGCTGTGGATTGACCACACCCTCGTCACAAGGCCAGGAATATAACTGACCAGATGCCCCGCCTACTAGCAGTATCTCTGAATGAAGAGCAGCGATAGAGACGAATCGATTATCGGAACCAAGAGACTCGGGATTCTAAAAATAGCAACGAAAGAGTTCTAATAATAGTAACAGTTATAAATTTAGAGAGATACTCAAATGAAGCAATGAAATGCATGATTTATCACACACATTAATCTACTACTAATTAATGTCACCTCCACACAGCATGTAAACATAAATGTACAACTACATGTAATACTCATAGAAATTATGCACTACATGTACACATGCTTTGTACTGAATGTGGTACAGATCTGCATTTTCATATTCACTACAAAATGAAGGTTCAGTTCCAACAGTCTTACCACAGGGACTACAAAACTAGCAGACTAGATACAATACACACATTAGTACGTTACAGGTGTAAAATCATGTTCAATTGCGTGTCACACACCAAAACATGTGTGATTGTAACCAAATCCTATAAGCAAGTGATAAACTACACTAATTTTATATATTATGTTTATATGTGTGTGATTAAAGCTAGATGTACATGTGATGCAAACCGTATAAAGTCAGCAAAAATTATTGGTTAACATTTCAAGAGATCTCATGATTAGTCTTACCTGCTTCACAATCATCCACTCCAGTTCCCCCATTTGTGGCCACACCTCTTCTCTCTTTTTCCTCCCGGCCGCAGCACCAGAGGCAGCGTCAGAGCCAGCCCCTCCCCCTCCGGCCGCCCCCTCATCATCACGAGCCTTATCGCCAATGTCCCTGTCATCCATGAGATCGTTATTGACGGAATGAGAGGCAACCGATGCACCGTCGACCGGTCTAAAGGTACGCACAGCGACGACGGACGGACCGGAGCCGGTCGTAAGGAAGGTAACAGAGGCGGGGAGGTAGGCGGGGTTACTGATGGCGGTGAAGTCTGGAGTGGGAGATGATGACGTGAAGTTTGTGTTCAGTTGAGCGGAAGAGGAAGGAGGAGAAGCGATGGAAGTGAGTGTGGGGATCCCAGAAAACGGCGAGCTGTTCAAACCACGCAGGATGTCAAGATCACTGCGTCCAATCCTGCTGTTAGGACGAAAATCCCTCTCTTGATCGAACTGGGCTTGAAGCCTACGTGCATACTCAGCATCCGATAAAACCTGTAGGCTGTTCTCAGGTCCACCAGGTCTTGCTCCGCCCGTTTTAAAATCGGGCGGAACTTGGTACATTGTTAGATTCGACGAAGAGGAGACCTTCATTCTACAGGCACGTCCATCTTTAAGCAGACATGCTATGTACTTGGAGTTGCTTACGATGCTCAGTACTTCATTTGCTGGGACACCAGGGAGGGACTTCACGTATGCACTGGGCGTGGACTTTCTCTCTAACTTCTGTAGTCTTCTCAGTATCTTTTTCCGTATCTTCTCGGGGCTGTAGCCTTCTTTGTACGGGACGCAGAGGAGCTTTGCCTCGGGAGACACGCTCATTTTCTTCAGTTCAGATAACTAGAATGTGCTCTTTAGAGTAACAGTAAATGAAGAGGGAGAGAGGGGGACGGTGGTTATGAAGGCATGTTCCCCATTTCCAATTAACGCCCATTCGCCTAACAATATTTTCAATTATTGCCCCCGTGATGATCGACTCATTAATAATTCCAAATAATGCCCTCGACTGAAATTTTAACTCTTTCTAATTAAAGTGCATTTAATATAATTTGCTATCAATGGGTGAGTGTAACTACATGGATTTTATTCATTTTTCCTATTTTGTTTCAGGTGGAGTCTTTTCTAGCCTTTTCTCTAGGCTGTGGGGCACCAAGGAGACTAGAATTCTAATATTGGGCCTTGATGGAGCTGGAAAAACCACCATACTGTACAGGTGAGGCCTTGTATCATTTTAATCCAGTGACATAATTATTGTATTATATATATAGGTTACAAGTTGGAGAAGTAGTAACAACAATACCAAGTGAGACGTTATGTAGAGGGAATAGTTAGTTTGTTATTATAATACAATAATAAAATTAAAATGCCAATAATATTGGTAATTGATGGGGATTTCCATGTGGTCATGTACTAATAACTAATAAACCTTCACATGATACGCTCATATAATGTATTTTTTTCTTTCCCTGTCTATCATCTGTCTCCTGTAGCTATTGGTTTCAATGTAGAAACAGTGACATATAAAAACCTAAAGTTTCAAGGTACATAATACTACATATGTATATATACCCTTTCCATGACATTATTAATACTTTATGTACATAGTATGGGACCTAGGGGGACAAACAAGCATAAGGTCGGTTGAACTATATGAATCACATTATGATTGTATGTCACACAACTCTTTAGACCTTACTGGAGATGCTATTACTCCAATACTGATGCCATTATCTATGTAGTTGATAGTTGTGATAGGGAAAGGATCGCCATCTCAAAGTCTGAGCTCGTGAGCATGTTAGAGGTAAGAGTCTAGAAAGTAGAAGTAATATAGAGAGAGAGTAGGAGGGGAGAGAGAAAGTAAGAGATGAGAGGATGGAATATTTAAACAAAAAAGAAGTGTTTTTACAACAATTGTTTTCCATTAGGAGGAAGAATTAAAAGACGCAATTTTATTAGTATTCGCTAATAAACAAGTATGAAATTATTATAATTCTTGTTTATTATTGTTGTTCTTTGTTGTTGTTTTTAGGATATGGAGGGAGCCATGTCGCCTTCAGAGGTCTCAACAGCTCTTGGTCTTTCAGCACTCAAGAGCAGAACCTGGGCCATTTTTAAAACATCAGCACTAAAGGGTGATGGGCTAGAAGAAGCAATGGACTGGTAAGGTTTCACGTGACTCCTTGGGAATACTTTTGGGTTCTTTAGGTTAACGAATACTCTAACTGGAGGAACGGGAACAGGATCGTCATGACAACCTAACTTTTATAGTTAATATTATTATTGTTATTATTATTATTATTATTATCATAAATGAATATCAGTTTCTAATTATTAAGACATTGTGTACAGAAAGCTATAATACAACATTGTACATGATGAATTCTGGAAGTAATTAATTTTAAAATTGAAATTTGAAATTCTAGTTCAGCAAGCTCCACCCTTTTAAGTGATTTTTCGTCTTCCTCCGTATTCTATAGTCGAGACTCCGGATTCTTTGAAGATGACTGAAGCTGAAGAAGGTTAGGAATTGTAATGTTTCCAGCATAACTATAGACCTCCAGGATTCCTCTCAGTCACTCTGGAAGATACAAGCACAAGAGAACCTGCCCCCGTAGATGTGGACACAACAGATAATTACCACTACACAAGGTAACTCGTCAAAATATTCCACTCTTCATCAGTTCATTCTGCTCCTTTCTCCTCCTTTTTTCTAGGGATGACTGGTACAAATTGTTTTCTCAAGATGGCTACCTCAAAGTGGTAATTACGTTGCTAATATTTACTGTTTTTATTTTATTTTTTTCCACCCCCTTTACTGCCAACGATAGCAATAATTAATTTTTCTTTGTTTATGTTTTCAGTTAAAACAGTTTGCTCTTTCCGGTGAGCTACAGCGGTCTAATTTAAGATCGATTTGCTGGAAGGTATGAAAAAGAATACAGCAAACATGCATATACTACATAATGCCCCCCCTCTCTCTATACTTCTGCATGTACATGTACATGTATACCTTCCTCCATTACTTTAGCTGTTTCTTGGTGTCATACCTGAAGATCAGAGCCAGTGGATAGAAGCATCAAACTTATCACGAGAGAAATATGCAGCCTTGAAGCAAAAGGTTTGTACTTTCTCTACTTTTCTATTTCATTTCTATTGTTCTCTGACTCTCTATGTAGTATATGATTGATCCTCATAAAGATGTTGAGGCCTCGCTAGATCTAAATGTTCATAATCCTCTCTCACTTGAAGAAGATGTCAGTCACTTTCTTCTTATTTTATTACTTTCTCTTTTATTTCATTTGTTTGTTTTTACATATTATTGCTTTGTGTCACAGAGCCCTTGGAACCAGTACTTTCAAGATGGAGAGATAAAGCAAATCATCACTCAGGATATTGTTAGAACTCATCCCGATCAGATGTTCTTTAGACAACAAGACATCCAGTAAGAGAGAGAGAAAGGGGGCAAGCAGTAGATAGAGAGAGAGAGAAAGGGGACAACAGTAGATAGAGAGGGGGTCAGTGATGGAAGACATAGTGTAAAGAAATTCAATACATTACTGGAATCTTTAGTACAATGTACATATGTACATGTATTATGGATGGGGTCAAACAATTTGGCATTGGCATTAAAATAGCAAGTACCAATTTTAGAAATACACGCATAATAGATTTGTTTATTTAGCTCTTTAGATGCCCATAACTTTAAAAAATTGTAACCAGAATTGACTATTAACTCTCTACATAGCATAAGGACAGCAAATCTATTACATGTACATGCATGTAGATGTTGCTACCATATCATGTACAGGCAGCAATTGTTCTCAATTGCAAAACGCTTTATCATTATTATTATTATTATTATTATTATTTATTTATTTATTTATTTATTTTACAGGAACAGTATGTTAGATATTTTATTCTGCTATGCCAAAGAAGAGCCTGACATTAGCTATAGACAAGGCATGCACGAACTCTTAGCTCCAATTCTTTTCATCCTTCATGCTGAGAGCAGAGACGATGTGCAAAATGACGATTCACTAAGGTAGAAACTGTATAATTATAGATAGTTTTAAGATTGATTTTATTTTTTTTAGTCCTGCGTTAAAGGTGGTGATGGACCCTGCCTGCATTGATGCTGATGCCTTGTTAGTTAACACTGTGTATTCACATTGTAGCCTCTCTATATTAATGTCTGTTGGGGGTTGTCCGATTACTGTACTGGGAGCTGTTCCCTCTCATTCTCTCTTTGTATATTACGTACCACTTTTGGTTATTCAAATTTTGATGTTTATTTTAAACATTCTTTATCCCTTTCTCTCTCTCTCTCTTCTTTACTTGCCTCCTCTTTCTTTTCTTCAGTGCTCTCTTTTCAGAGCTCATGGAGGGTATGCAGCACTTCTTCCTCAGTGCCTCCTTAGAGTCCGACATTATCAGAGCAAGGCAACAGAAGAATAGCAACAGACACGTCAGAAAACCTTTCGAATCCGATGAAGTCTACCTCCCAGTAAGCCTTAGATATTAGTGTATTATTTTACTCTGTACATGTACATGTACTGTCACTACTGTGCATGTATGTCAGCTTCATCAAATACTGAATAAAAATTAAGACCGTTTTTCTTTTCATATTGAGGCTATTACATGTATGTCTTGTTTAGACTTCATCAATTGCAAGGAAGCTTGATAAGATCCACGACGTCTTATTAAAGAATGCCGATGAGCAGCTGTACTACAGACTGAGGGATCTTGGTATCCCTCCACAGACCTATGGAATGTAAGAAATGAATGAATGAATACTGTTATCCTTTGATAGTACATTGTTATTGTACTACGCAGTATATATGTACATGTACTTGTAATCTAATGTTTAATCTGCTACTCATAGTCTTTATCATTTAATCTTACTCTCTCTTTCACTATCTCTCCCCACCCTCTCTCTCTCTCTCTCTCTCTCTTTTTGTCTCGCAGTCGGTGGATTAGATTATTATTTGGACGAGAGTTTCATCTTCCTAGTATGCTTCAGTTATGGGATGCCTTGTTTGTTGAAGGGAACTCACTCGGCCTAATGGACTATGTCTTTGTTACCATGCTTACACTAATAAGAGATACTTGTAAGCAAATTAAATAATCTATGAGACTTTAATACGGATAAATAACATTATTATTATTATTATTATTATTATTATTATTATTATTATTATTATTATTATTATTATAAGACATACGTTATTCTTAATAATTATTATTAATATTATTATATTTATTATTATTATATTTATTATTATTATTATTATTATTATTATTATTATATTCCCTGTACAGTATTAACAGATGACTACAGTACGTGTATGCAGCTTTTAATGAAGTACCCTCCGTGGTTTGAGGTATCTGACTTAGTTCAAAGGGCACTACATCTTAGGAATCCAGTAAGATTACATACTACTCACACTTTATATCTCTCCTCCTTCCCCTTTCTCTTTTATGCAGGCTAGGTATCCTGACCCAGTCCCTCATGTTAGGGAGTGGACACAAATTAACGAAGATATGCACACGCCCTCTCCTAACCAGCTACATATTCAAGAAGACCGCTCACCACCGGAAGTAGTCAAGATGTCGCATAAAGTAAGTATAATGAGATTATGCATGCAACATTGAGTAAAAGATACTAATAGTAATATTAGCTATGTATGTGCATGTATAATGTAGTTTATATGGTTATTTGTATTCTACATTGTAGTCATAGTAGAGTTATATAAGCGTGGAATTGTTATTACATTCATGTTATTAAAAGGGGGTACATAAACAACACAGCGATATTAGCTATCAACTAGTCAATGGCACACAGTTAGTTATAGTATTACATTAGTGGTAGATCATGACGGTATATGATTCCTGCACCAGTGACAGCAAATAGTGCATCAACAGTAGCATCAAGCTGAACCACATTAGATGCTGGAGACTCCATCTTCTCCCAGTTTCCAATACATGGTATAGTACAACGAAAAATTTGAGTGTTATTGTATCCAACTGCGAATATTTCTCGAGCACCAGCTGTCATGCATTTAAACTGTCCAGGGATGGTTTCCCAAGGTCCTTCACCTCCAAAAATTGGACGATAATTAATCGTATTACTGTAGTCTATACCAAATACATACTCGCTGTTGGCAGCAATGTTAATGAACCTCCCATCAATGGATGATTCTACAGACTCTAAACTAGTACTCCACTTACGTATGTTATTATCAGCATCAAGAAACCAGATATAACCATTGCCACCGGCTGCTACATCAGTTGTTCCTATTTCTTCATTTGCTATTTCATAATTGCTTTCTTTGGCTGTACCACGGTATAACTTGTAATCAAAGCTGACAAAATACGTAAAGTCAGTCCCAACATCAAGATTCCTAATGTTGTGTGTACGGTATTCCCATTTACTACTACATGGCCTTTTGCAGTACTGAGCATAATTAAGGGTATCGATACCCCAGAGAAATTCAGAGTTAGCATGAACAGAATGCATAGCTGGTCCTGCTCCTTGCACTTGAATCCATAATTGTCCTTTGACTGAGACAGAGAGGAGAGCTAAGAGAAGTAGCTGTACGCTCATCTTTACTTAAGCTGTCTTATACCTTATATAGTAGTGCTTATATTAGTATCATGTGACCTGAAGTCATGTGATGCGTTGATAGTATCAGTTCATTAGCAAACTTAATGATAACAATAATGATGACTAATAAAACATGATGTACATGTATGTATTCCCTATTCCAATCGAAATTGGATTTTTTGAATTTTTTAAGTTACTCAAAAATCGGGCCAAAGTCCCTGTACAGGGTCTTTCACTAAATTTCACCAAAAATGACTCTGAGAGAATTCGTCATTTTCATAATTTTTCTGATGCATATACATGTTCTTATGTTGTATAGTAAGTCCCAAAATTGAATTTTTGCAAATTTTTATGAATTTAAGCATGCATGAAACAAAACAGCAATGTACTGTACTTGTAGCTATATCAAACAGTCAAGCACACACTGTAATTATATTACATTAGTGATAAATGATGGCGGTATATAGCCCCTTTACTACTGACAACAAACAGTGCATCAATAGTAGCATCAAGCTGGATCACATCATTTGATGGAGACTCCATTGCCTCCCAGTTTTCAGCACAGGGTATAGTGCAACGGTATAATTGTCTGTTATTTCTATCAATGGCAAAGATTTCCCGAGAGCCAGCTGTCATGCTGATAAAGTGTCCTGGTATGGTTTTCCATGGTCCGCCAAAAATCGCACAATAATTAATTGTTCCCTCACCGTCTATACCAAACACATGCTCACTGTTGGCGGCAATATTAATGAACTTCCTGTCATTTAAAGAATCTGCATATTCTAAGCCAATGCTCCACTTCCACGTGTACCCATACTGGTCAAGATACCAAATAAAACCGTTACCACCTGCTGCTATCTCAGTTGCTTCTGTTATATTATTTGCTATGCTGGATTTTTTGACTGTAGCATGGTATGTATTGTTATCTAAGCCTATGAACCAAGTATAAACAGGCCCTGCATCGAGACTCCTCATGTTGGGTGTACTGTATATCCAGTTTCCTTTGCATGGTCTCAGGCAGTACATGGCCTCATTTTTTGAATTGATGCCCCAGAGGAATTGAGAATTAGCACTAACTGAATGCATTGATGAGTTATTTGGTCCTGGGATTTGAGTCCAAACAGCCACTTGTCCTTTGACTGAGACAGAGAGGAGAGCTAAGAGAAATACATCATGTAGGTGTACCATCATCTTTTACTTACTGCTATAGCATAATGTGACTTGAAGTCATGTGATGTTAATATTGAATGTCATTATGAACTATATCATTCATTACCTTTAGAATGTCTTGAGTCACAGTATTACTGTTTAATATCTTTACCTTCTATTGTGTTTGGATTGATAGAATTTATTTTTCTTCCCCTCTCTCTCTCCCTCTAGCTTGCTAATAAAACTAAATCAGTGTTTGCTCAAGCCACTAAACAAATGCACATACCAAAGAAACAGCTTAGCTTGAATACTAAACTCTCCCTTCCTAAGCCAAGTGGTGGAGGAGGAGGAGGAGGAGAGGGAAAGTCTAAAAGTAATGGTAGCACTTCCGCAATGACTCCACTCTCAGCATCAGAAGAACAAGAAATGATACGCAATCCAAAAGTATGTTTTTATATCTATCAATTCTACAGATACTGCACTGTACATTTGCTTTAAAATTTCCAGCTAAATTGTAGTTTTTTTGGAATCATTCTTTCTTTTCATTTACTTAATTTTTCTAT
>NW_003546308.1:135413-139343 GCF_000090795.2 Amphimedon queenslandica | reverse complement strand
TATAGCTAACATGACCAGTGGCAGCCATTAGCTCTCCCTCATAGCTTGCATCGATGACATATCTGGGAGTCAATATGTCTCCTGATTCTAGCATTATCTCAATTATGCGTCTAAGCCCACTGGCATCAGTTTCTGTGTTGACTCCTTTGCTCCCCTCTAAAAATGTAGTATTCAGTCTAAGCTCAATATCAGCTTCTTTAAGCATCTCTAGAAATGTCCTCTCTCCCAGCCAGTTATCAGGCTGCCATACAGGACCCTTGAGACCGTAATAGGCACCATTGCGCATACCCCATTGGTGCTGTGTTCCTAAGTTATTTCTAACCTGACCCATGTTGCAATCCCGTAGTCCAATACCACCTGGTGAAGCCATTCCTCCAACATAGGCTGTTGGTTCTAGTAGTAATACTTTCTCTGCACCAGCAGCTTTTGCTCCCAGTGAGGCTGCAAAACCTGCAGGAGTTGCTCCAAAGACAATGACATCATAACTGGTACTGTCTTTGACACTTGAGCTGCTTTCCTTGTGCCTACTCAATGATGAACTGCTGCACTGTGCTATTGCAACGGCAACCAACACTAAAATAGCATAAGAGCTATTAGCCATTATCTTTTTAGCATGATCAGGAAAGGTGATTGGGTGGGGCTGCATGCATGAATCAATGAATTTATTTTAATTTATTATTATACATAATGATTTTAATAATTTTGTATCATGTTACATTACACTGATTACATCTACTGTTTCTAGACACTTAAAATGTTTTGGAGAAGTAGCACTAAAATAACATGATTACCATTATCATGTCATGTCATGTGACTGGGTTCAGTGGGCTGGGCTACATAACCAATGAGTGATAAATTTAATTATTAACTGCAATTACATCATATGTATAAAAAGTGTATCAATGCTATGATTATGTAAGAAATTAGCTTCTACAGTATATATGTGGAGCTTAAGTCCACCAAAACTCTTTGCTAACAAGTTGAACGTGCTAATGCACGAGATTAACAAAAATAAACAGGTGGGAAAGAGAGTGAATAGAGGAGAACGTGTGTGTGGAGTGTATGCATATGTGTGAGCAAGATAATAGCAATAATAATAATAATAATAATAATAATAATAATAATAATAATAATAATAATAATAATTTATTCATGACTTCTATATGTGACCCCAAGGCATAAAAATCATGAAAACATGAAAATAAAGTTTTATGCATAAATAAACACACATTACATTGTTTAGCACACATTACAAGTAAGAAGACTCCACAACCACAGGAATATTTGCAACAGCAGAACCAGCTTCTTTTCTCCTCCCCATTTTTCCCTGTACACCCACAGAAACATGAGGGGGAGGCAGAGAAGAAAATTGCAAATCTACAAAAAAACAATAAATCATTACAGTGAATATCATGTTCTTAAATTACCTTTATCATGAGGTAAATCCTCTGCAACATAATTTCTGCCATCAACTTCTTGTGCTGTCGTAGCAGTTCCTTTACTTTTCTCAGGTAACAGTGACAGTAAATTAGTATCTCCTCCAGTAGCTCCAATTATAAGAGCATCATTAGGAGATAGCATCTCATCATCAGATGACTGCACTGAGGGGACTTTTGATTTAGGCCTCACTGATTCAATGTCGTCAGTATATTGAACTGATCCTTCAGTTTTTGCTGAAGGTTTAATATCCGTACCAGTTAAAGGTATACCTAAATCTAAATATATTGGGTCTTTAGCTGCTACTTTAGTGATATTTTGCTAAGAAAAAGATTATAAGTAAATATGCCTTTTAGTTTTTTGTCTTACATATTTTTCAACATCTTTGTCTGTAATAGCTGCATCATCTCTTTTCAAATTGATTTTTATAATCTCTTGTTTTTTCTACAACAAATAAATTATGGCATTTAAAGCTGCAGTTTACATTATGCTATACTTTATCATTATCACTTGGACTGTTATCTCCAGACAAAGGCTATAATCACAATTAATAATAAATCTACTTTAATTTATGATTATTAAACGTACCTCTGGTGAACAAAGATCACATGGCTTTTCGAGGAGTGTTCTTTTTCCCCTGACTGATCATGTAAAATCATGATGATGATGATAATTATAATAATAATGATAATAATAATAAAATTAATAAACAATAATGGTTAAACACAATAATTTTGACAATAATACTAACTTTTTTTATACAAGCAGCACAGTATCACTGCCACACCAGCTAATAAAAATAATAGTACAACAATGAGACTTCCAATAACAGGTATAAATACTATAAAGTATGAATAAGTAAGTTAGTCAATTTATTGTAGTAAACCTGAAGGAAATGATGAACGAATAGGTGGTGGTGTAGTAGTAGACTCTATAATAATGATGAGTATAATCATTAATAAATATCAAATACTTACCAAATGCTAGTATAAATGGCTCACTACTACCAGCCTCATTACTAAATACAATACTGATATTACACTGCTGATACTGAGAGACTAATGCTGATCCTGTTATATTCATTGGTTGTGCACTATAGTTCACTAGATATGTGTTGTTAAACACAACACCTTTTCCAGTACATTGTATAGTAATTGTAGCATTTGCAGGTGCTTCACCAGTACATTCCAACATAACCTGTAATAATGATTATTGTATGATTATTATAATATAATGATACTATTACTGGGATATTGAAGAAAACATTAGCACTAGTCTCATTAAATGATAATATATCTGAGGCAGCTTTTGTAGTAACTGATCTTGGTACTAAATAAACATAAAATCATTTTTCCAGTAATTACCAGCATTGCTTATTGTACCTCTTTGATATGAGAATGTATCATTATTAGATATTCCTTCTCCTAATTCATTAACTCCAGTTATAACATATGTATAACGATGAATGAATAAATTATTATCCACAAACTGATAACTGGTACCATCTACTAATACAGTATCCACCAGACTACCAGTAATAGCATCATATATTTTTAGTATGTAATACAGTATAGACACTCCATCATCAACTGTAGGAGCAGTCCATGTTATATCAATAGTAGAACAGTTGTCAATTAAAGAGTCAATGTTAGTAACTGGTCCAACTTTACCTAATAATGAAATTAATGATTGAATATACCAAATTTTCCTTACCAAATCCAAAAGAAGGTATTGGTAGGAATTCTCCTCCATTATTACTCAGTGATACATTAACAATAAATGTATTTAAATTATTAGGTACAGTTATTACTCCAGTAATCATCGATTGATCATTAACTTGTGTTGATATACCGGCACTGTCTAACATTGTATTATCAGTATCCAGTATATTAGCTGTTATTCTGTTAGGATATTCACCAGTACACAACTCCCTAACCTAATGTGGTGAATATGATGTTACAGTTAAATGCACACCATATTCTGAACATAGAGTACATGTAAATTTAAAACTACAGCAAACAGCTTTGGCATTTCCTGCTAAGTCATGTAAAATGTTTATAGTAAATACTGGTACTTACGCTAATACTGATATTCAATAATAGTTGTTGTCCATCAATTACGGGTGCCACTGATACAGGAGGAGTAACGAGAGGAACTAAATGAAACACTGTGAACATATACATGAAGCCATAACAATGCTAACCTGTTTCATAATAAAAACTGATATTATTAGATAAGCCTATTCCAACATCATTAATAGGAGAAACTGATACATTATTTAATATACAAGGATCAGGATTAGTAGCTGATAATATAATACTCTTGTTAGTAGTAGTAATGTTCACTAATTCATTGACTATATAGTATCCAGTGATAGGAACATTATCCAGTGTATAAGGAGCTGTCCATGTTAATAATACACTGGATCCATTAATAAAGGTATAATCCAGATCAACAACACTATCCAATAGACCTGAAGGAGAGAGAAAGAGA
>NW_003546308.1:132283-133920 GCF_000090795.2 Amphimedon queenslandica | reverse complement strand
TTCTTTTGCAGCAGTATATTGATTGTGCTAGTAAGTTTCTATACTATCCTAACTTCATTACTATTTATAGATATCACAGTACAGCCAGTGTCTATTAATACAACACTCAACTCTACTGTTGTCTTTTCTTGTGAAGCTGTGGCTGATGATCTCAGTTTCAGGGTCAATAATGATTCAGCTACTGATACATATGTTATAGCTAAAGGATTTAGTGTAATTACAAGTGATGCTGGCACTAAAAGGGCAGAGCTACAAGCAATAGCTTATAAACATAATAATAATACTGAAGTGAAGTGTAGAGCTGTTACTGATGAACCTCTTCAGGCAGTGTTCAGTAATACATCGATATTAATAATACAAGGTTTGCATGTGTGTGTGTGTGTTGTACATCATCATCTCCTTCAGGTCTATTGGATAGTGTTGTTGATCTGGATTATACCTTTATTAATGGATCCAGTGTATTATTAACATGGACAGCTCCTTATACACTGGATAATGTTCCTATCACTGGATACTATATAGTCAATGGATTAGTGAACATTACTACTACTAACAAGAGTATTATATTATCAGCTACTAATCCTGATCCTTGTATATTAAATAATGTATCAGTTTCTCCTATTAATGACGTTGGAATAGGTTCATCTAATAGTATCAGTTTTTATTATGAAACAGGTTAGCATTATTATGGCTTCATGTATATGTTCATCATGTATATGTTTCAGCTCCTCTCATTACTCCTCCTGTATCAGTGGTACCTGTAATTGACGAACAACTAATATCATTGAATATCAGTATTAACGTAAGTATAAATTTTACTATAAACATCTCACATGACTGCTGTAGTTTACATAAAAGATTAAATTACATGTACTCTATGAACATCTCACATGACTATAATAGGAAATGCCTAAGCTGTAGTTTACATTACATGTACTCTATGATAATTTACTGCTTACTAAAGGCCTCCATACACTAGGCAACATGTTGCTAGCAACATTTGTGGTTACTTTGATCTTGTAAGCAACATGTTGCTAGAAATAGAAAGATGTTCTATTTTTGGCAACATGTTGCTTGGTTGCTAGCAACATGTTGCCTAGTGTATGGAGGCCTTTAGTAAGCAGTAAATTATCATAGAGTACATGTAATGTAAACTACAGCTTAGGCATTTCCTATTATAGTCATGTGAGATGTTCATAGAGTACATGTAATTTAATCTTTTATGTAAACTACAGCAGTCATGTGAGATGTTTATAGTAAAATTTATACTTACGTTAATACTGATATTCAATGATATTAGTTGTTCGTCAATTACAGGTACCACTGATACAGGAGGAGTAATGAGAGGAGCTGAAACATATACATGATGAACATATACATGAAGCCATAATAATGCTAACCTGTTTCATAATAAAAACTGATACTATTAGATGAACCTATTCCAACGTCATTAATAGGAGAAACTGATACATTATTTAATATACAAGGATCAGGATTAGTAGCTGATAATATAATACTCTTGTTAGTAGTAGTAATGTTCACTAATCCATTGACTATATAGTATCCAGTGATAGGAACATTATCCAGTGTATAAGGAGCTGTCCATGTTAATAATACACTGGATCCATTAATAAAGG
>NW_003546308.1:117848-132273 GCF_000090795.2 Amphimedon queenslandica | reverse complement strand
GAAAGCAACTTTGTGGTTACTTTGATCTTAGGGCAACTCTGTTGCCTGAAATAGAAGTCAGTTCTATTTCAGGCAACAGAGTTGATAGCACATCAAAGTAACCACAAAGTTTCCTTCAACAAAGTTGAATAGTGGATGGTGGGCTTTAAGGATACACTGGTAGTCTGGTACAGTTACATTGCATACAAATACAGACTTTTATTCATCACAATAGGTTAGTGGGTTATGTAAAGGAGAGTATCCGAATAGTACAAGAGTGAATATGCTTATGAATAATCAGATACAAGACAGTCTCGGTATATCAACACAAGTTAATGATCAATTGATGATTACTGGAGTAATAACTGTACCTAATAATTTAAATACATTTATTGTTAATGTATCACTGAGTAATAATGGAGGAGAATTCCTACCAATACCTTCTTTTGGATTTGGTAAAGATAGTTTGTACTTAAATATTCATTTACATACTTTTTTAGGTTATCTTGGACCAGTTACTAACATTGATTCTTCAATTGACAACTGTTCTACTATTGATATAACATGGACTGCTCCTACAGTTGATGATGGAGTATCTATACTCTATTATATACTAAAGATGTATGATGCTATTACTTGCAGCCTAGTGGATACTGTATCAGTATATGATACCAGTTATCAGTTTGTGGATAATAATTTATTCATTCATCGTTATACATATGTTATAACTGGAGTTAATGAATTAGGAGAAGGAATATCTAACAGTAATACATTCTCATATCAAAGAGGTACAGAGATAATCATTAATCTAAATTTATGATGTTTACACAGCTCCAAAATCAGTTAATGGAAATACTGTTTCTATAGAACATACTTTTCAACAAAATACATTTACTATTATACAGTTCAGCATACCAGTAAGATGAACTATTTATAGATGAATAATTGATTCTCCTTTTAAGGTGATGGTAGAATGCACAGGTGAAGCCCCTGATAGTGCTACGGTTACTGTACACTGCAATGAAACTGGTGGTATATATAGTAGCTCTTATATTATAGACTATACTAAGCAACCAAATAATATAACAGGATCAGTACCAGTACTTCAGTATCAGCGGTGTAATATCAGTATTGTATTTAGTAATGAGGCTGGTAGTAGTGAACCATTTATACTAGCATTTGGTCAGTTTACTATGTGTTTATAGTTCATATTACAGCATTAACAGATACATATCCTCTGTCTACTTATATCACTACTACTACTGCTGCTGCTACTACTACTACTGCTACTATTGTCACACCTGTTTCAACAACTCTTGGCATTAGTACTGGTTATTATGGTTAGTATAGAATTATTATAGTATTATGTATTTATGCATAGTTATTATTTAGTTATCACAGCAGGTGTTGTTATAATATTATCAATACTAATAATAATAATAAGTCTCATTTTGCTTGTTATTATATACAAGAGGAAAGCATTTGGTAAGGATATGTTCTACTTATAATTAATTATTAATTGCAGGGTCTGCCTCATTACAAAAACAGCAAGAGGCATGTGTACCTACTACACGCAATGAAGCATATGAATTCAACAATTTAGTGTTTACTACTGATAATAATCCTGCTTATGAAGAAATAGGAGGAAACAGAGGAGGACCAGTTAGCATGTGAATAATTGTAATAACTAAGTATTGATTTGACAATGGATTTTAGCACGGTGACTAATTAAATGAAGATGTGTGTTTTATTATAGTTTTGGCTGTTACTTTTATTTGAAACCAAATTATATTTAGTTTGTAATTGTAATTCTAAAATTGTAGTTTTTATACTTTCTCTGCACCAGCAGCTTTTGCTCCCAGTGAGGCTGCAAAACCTGCAGGAGTTGCTCCAAAGACAATGACATCATAACTGGTGCTGTCTTTGACACTTGAGCTTCTTTCTGTGTGCCTATTCAATGATGAACTGCTGCAGAGTGCTATTGCAACAGCAATTAGCACTAAAATAGCATAAGAACTATTAGCCATTATCTTTTTAGCATGATCAGGAAAGGTGATAGGGTGGGGCTGCATGTATGCATGATAAATCATAGATATTAGAGTATAGGAAATTAGAGTACGTTGTTGTTTCCTGTACTCTAATATTTATGAATAAATCAATGAATTCATTTTAATTAATAATAATTATAATACAATAGATGAGATAATGATTATTTTAATGATTTTGTATTACGTTACATTACATCTACTGTTTCTAGACACTTAAAATGTCTTGGAGGTTCCCACAATGTTGCATCCATCATATCTTGAGCCTGCGGGTACTTTTCATTCTCTTTCACAAACTCCTCAAGTTCTAGGTTTAGTACTTGTAGATCAGTGTGTATTGTACTCATATCCTTAATGCTCATTAACAATGCAAGAAATGAGAGTATGGCCCATGTTGCAAGGAAAACGGTTAGCCCAATTGTAATTGTGTGAACTAATTCTTCACCAGTGACGTATGGTATTACTGCAATAACAGTCACTTTCTCTTCCAAGCAGTACTTTGGATTTAGTTCCAGCTCGTTAAAACCAAGCTCATACCTAGGATCACACACGCATACACCGTCTTCCCATAGTCCATTGACACAGGTATCATTGCCCGCCATTTTGTTTATCGGTTGCCAGGGAGACAGAGGTTAGGCCGCGGGTTTTGGCGCGGAACTAGGAAGTTGCATTTTGAAGGCGTGGTTGGTGACACGCCTCCTCTTCATGAGAGGTGACTGATGGAAGAGAAAGAGAATGTGTTCCTTTCTTCCTCGCTAACAATAGAAGACCCTGATATATTAGTCGATCCAGAAGAGCAGAGAGCCTTCTACAGTTTCGTGAGGGAATGCGTGGTAAGATAACTAGAGCAATGATACTGGAATTACAATGTACACATGTATTTTAATGAACTCTTTTGACTGTATTTCATTGATGACATTCTCATTGCTTTTCTCTTGAAATAACTACATGTTTGCTGATGTAGCTAATAAAACCAGTAAACAATGATTAATCCAATTAAAGATGTGGGAGTTGTGTTTGGTACATTTCATGTACATGTACATGTATTTTTAATATGGCAGTGTTGTAAGTTATGCCTGTCAAGTTCAGGGTCAGATGATTCCCTGATAATATTCATAATGCTTCTATTATTGTGGCTAGCTGTGGTCTATAGATAGTATGCAGTTACTTCCTGTTTAGTACCTCTTCAACATAGCCATAAACACCTTCTACAATATACACGTATAGTGCATGACGTACATGTATTTATCATAAATACGCATCTATCATAAGTAGCCTTGTGCATGTACAGTCAAACCTGCCTATTATGAATAAGGACACCTATAATCAGGACAGTATATGGTCCTAAGTTGTCCAGAATAGACAGATTTGACTGACACATGTACATTTACTTATGTACCTATTTGTGCTACATGTGCATCTACAAACGTACATGTATACATTATCTGTGTTTGTTTGTGCAAGAAGCAATAGTACTACATGTCAGCCTCATTCACTCACTCTCTCTCTCACTCACTCACTCTCTCTCTCTCTCACTCACTCACTCACTCTCTCTCTCTCTCTCACTCTCTCTCTCTCTCACTCTCTCTCTCTCTCACTCTCTCACTCTCTCTCTCTCACACACACTCTCTCTCTCTCTCTCTCTTCCTCTCTCTCTTCCTCTCTCTATTAGATTAGTCTCCTCTTGTGCATGTGTGTGTACATCTGTGGCTACTCAATTGTTAAATATTTCAAGAAAGCAAAAGAGAGTGGAGCCTTAAATAGTAAGTCTAATCCTCGTAAATTAATTTCACTTTCTTTGTTTTTCCCTTTTAACCCTCAGATGAACAAGATGCCATAGTGTACAAAATAACGTAAGCAAATTACACAGTACATGTACATTCACATGCACATGTACATGTACATGTAATTTATCCTACGTTCCTTTTCTTTTGTAGTACGATATTGTGTGCAGTTGCTGTTTCTGTTAGTCTAAGTTCGGTCATTCTTCTCCCTTCCTCTATCATCAGTAATGAAATACGTCACATATATCCAAATACATCATACATCAGGTGGCTAGATACTTCACTCGTAAAAGGTCAGGATTTTTTTGGTGCATGTACATGTACATGCATACATGTACATGTATACAATGCATGTATTGTCTTTTATTCTCTAAAATATTATGATATCATTTGTCTTTTCACTCTTTTATGTATGTGTGTGTTACATGTATATATTTGGCATCACTGTATGATAATTGTGTGTGATAATGTGTTTGTGTACTTTACTGTAGGTTTGTGGAATTTGGTATTCCTGGGCTCTAATGTATGTTTGTTCCTGTTGCTACCGTTTGCTTACTTTTTCTATGAAGCTGAAGGACTTCCTGGAACAAAAAAGGTAATAACATGTACCTATGTACATGTACATGTACATAGGTACATGTACATGTACATGTTACTATAGTATACATGTCATGTACATGTACATGTGTATTAACATTGTACCACATTTATAATTATTTATTGTGTTTCCTGCTCTCTTTCCTTTGCTCTATCTCTTTCAGGGTATTATGTCTCGGGTGTATGAAGCAATAATAGTCTTACTAATGTTAGCTCTCTTAGTCATTGGAACTGTTTGGGTTGCTGATTCACTTACCCTTCACATTCACAGCATGTCCTTCTACTTGATGGTCAGTATTGTGAACTTTGTACTATAGCCCATGTTTTTTTCAAAAAATGGCTCCGAAATCACCCCCAATTTTTATTACATTTTCTGATACATATTGATGTACTTATGCTGTGTAGAAAGTTTGAGCTTATTCCAATTTCAATTTTTCAAGTTACAGCCATTTTAAGAAAACGTCAAGATTCTGAAAAATACCCAAGGCTATAGCCTTGTATAGCCCATGGTTTTTTTTAAAAACTGGCTCCAAAATCACCTCCAATTTTTATTACATTTTCTGATGCATATTGATGTACTTATGCTATGTAGAAAGTTTGAGCTGATTCCGACTTCAATTTTTCAAGTTACAGCCATTTTAAGAAAACGTCAAAATTCTGAAAAATACCCAAGGCTATAGCCTTGTATAGCCCATGGTTTTTTTTAAAAACTGGCTCCAAAATCACCTCCAATTTTTATTACATTTTCTGATGCATATTGATGTACTTATGCTATGTAGAAAGTTTGAGCTGATTCCGACTTCAATTTTTCAAGTTACAGCCATTTTAAGAAAATGTCAAAATTCTGAAAAATATCCAAGGCTATAGCCCATGGTTTTTTCCAAAAAATGGCTCCGAAATCACCCCCAATTTTTATTACATTTTCTGATACATATTGATGTACTTATGCTGTGTAGAAAGTTTGAGCTGATTCCGACTTCAATTTTTCAAGTTATGGCCATTTTAAGAAAACATCAAAATCCTAAAAAATACCCAAGGCTATAGCCCATGGTTTTTTCAAAAAAATGGCTCCAAAATCACCCCCAATTTTTATTACATTTTTTGATGCATATTGATGTACTTATGCTGTGTAGAAAGTTTGAGCTGTTTCCGACAAATATTTTTCAAGTTATGAGCATTTTGAAATTTAAACAATCCAACCCTGTACTAATAGTACACTACATGTTCAGGTATTTTGTTGATACATGTACATGTACATATACATGTAGTTGACCCATGTCTGCTTATATTATTTCTTTCTCTCTCTCTCTTTCAGGACATCAAAGGTCTAGTATTATACATACCCATACTCTATTCCTGTATGTCAATGATTGGTGTACTGATTACTAGCATGTGCACTCCCATTGGTTTCTCTAATCTCTTCACACTCCTTGGCACTATCATAGTACAACCTGAAGTAAGCCAATCCTACAGTACATGATTGAAAGCATGAGCTATTGTGTACATATTATGTACAATTGTACATGTACATGTATCTGTTCTAGACCTTTCCATTTTAAATATTTTCTATACTTAGTAGAAAGTATTATTTCGTCTTATTATATTGTACATGTACATGTACAATGTACATGTATTTTCTCTTTCTTTATAATGTACTGTAGCTTCATATTGATGTTGACCAGAGGCTTGAGAGCTTGCGCCTTGAAGAAGCTTCAATTAAAAGATCATGTTAGTCTCCAATCATCTGTATACATGTATACTTACATGTATGCCCCGTCCCCTCTCTCTCTGTAGCTTCTCTTACTGGTAGCAATTCATCCTTAGCATCTAGTAAGACAAGACAGTCCCTAGTTGATCTTTATGAAGAAAAGAAAAGATTAGGTACAGCAAACAATGTCTGTTCTATACAGAAACACTGACTTTTATCATTTTTAGAGCGTCATCGTCGCTCATCAGCTTGGGAGAGACACATACTCTATCCTCTTTGCTTCTTTTCCCTTCTGGCTCTCACTCTCTTCTCTCTTGTTCTTGTATTCTTTAATGTCCTCTCTCTTCTACTTCTCTCAGAACACTCACCCAAAGGAGCTCAAGTATGGCCACAAAATGTATTTTTTTTTAATTTTCATTTTATACTAGGAGCACATATATAGCCTGGGAGAGAAATCTGCCTCTTATCTTGGGCCATTGGGTGCACTAGTGGAAGTCATACTCATTGTGTATCCTATTAATGATCAGAATAATAATATTATTATATACAAATGTATTTTACAATGTAGAATATATTTTCTATAATACATACATGTACATGTACATGTACAGTACATGTATTTTTTCCATTTTCAAATTTTAATTGTCATCAGTTGTTATTTTGTCCTGAATGTTTATTGTTAGTTACATGACAGCTGCCAGTTTATTGGGATTCTTTAATACTCCACTGCTGAGGAGACTAAGACCACGACCAGGCGATACCTCCATGATAAAGGCAATTCCAATCACGATTAATTATTATTATTATTATTGTTATTATTATTATTACAGATTATCATTAACAGCATCATATTGCTGATACTAAGTTCTGCCATGCCAGTAGTTGTTCAAGTTTTAGGTAAGATTACAGATGGGTCTGCATTTTAACTCATTATGTGGGTGGTACAGCATTTGAGTATTGTACATGTACATATGTACATTGTATATTATTTAACGTTTAAATTAATTTCATCTGTTTATGTCCTTTAGGAATCACGAAATACAATCTTTTTGGGCACTTTAGCAGTATAGCGGTCCTTGGAAACTTTTGGCTACTATTATGCTACAACGTCACGTTCATCTCTTTAACCACATTGATACTCTTCACACGAGCGACACAGTCAATAGTTAAGGAAGTTACTCTTCTTTTTCGGAACAGGATCACTTCTCTAAGCATATTTAGCTCATCCAGAAGCAAGATGAAGTATCATACTGAATGATTCTTTTAAAGAGAACGTTTTCAATGGTGTGTCTTAGGCAGGGCCGGACGAGTGATAATCAATTCTTCTCAAATTATTCTTTCTTCCTCTTTCTCCTCCTTCCCTTCATCCCTTGCGCCTTTTGAACTTCTCACTTAATTTATTTTTAAAATTAAATTAAAATTTTACTACATGTACACGTGTATGTATTTGAAAAATTATTAATTTATTGATTCACTGTTCACAACTATTATTGTTTATTTTCCTCTGTCATGGCAGTGCTTTTGTCAATGAAAGAGTCACTTTGGCCTACTTTGAATTTGTATGAGGTGACATGCCTTTTTTCTAGCCCGCGCCATCTCATGTAAGCTGCTCTGATTTCTTTCTTATTAAGGTGCTTCCTTGTTTCTTGATCGAGGACAAATATGAGGGACACAGTGACACCAATCAAGCGATAAAATGTCACCAGCAATACAAATAAAATGTAATAGAAGACGTCACCCTCGTCTGGTTCTGTGGCATCATATATCCTTGAGATGAGTGGGAATATGCTTATGATCATGAATAGGATGGGATACCCTAACAGGGGACGTATCTCAGATGCTATTTTCTTTTGCAGCTCTTTTGTCTCTTTCCCCAAGTTTCCTGTTATCCATTGCTTTCTCTTCCTACGTGCTATACACAAGGAGAGGGCCAGAAGGACTGCTAGGACCAGCATAAGGAAGTAAAAGGGTATGTAGTACACGGAGAATCTGAAGTAGTTCCCAATATCAAATGTAGAACAATCCTCGTAATTTTTATTTCTTATCCAGCAGAAGATGCCAGCCGGGCCGTATGATAAATAAAGGAATGGTATCCATGAGATTACTAGTGGAGGAACTAGTATCCCAATGATGTATGGTATTTTGTACTTTTGTGTGTCTCTCTCAAATGCAACACGAATGAATACATCAATCATGATGATTGCAACACAATTTATCATCCACCAGTACACAGTCTGATCAAGAAACCCCATCACAACACAGTAGCCCCTTGATGCTGTATTAGTCGCTACATCAGGAGGCGTCACGTTGAAGCAATTAGAGACTGCATAGAAAAGACTTGCAATACAGAGATAAAGGATGAGCTTTTGACTGAAGTGCACATATTTCTTAAAGAGGACAATGATTGATATTGCCACTAGCAGACACAAGATAGAGGATATGGAGAATACAATGTTCATCACGGCCAGTGCTGTGTATCGAGGATCACTAAAGACATCAAAACAAGAAAGGTCAGGCCCATCTGTTTCATTGCTCTCATTGCTGTTGGACATCTTCTTCAAGAACAACTATGAAATAGTTTCGCTAGCTATTGATATGTACTATATGCATAGTGACGACTACTCCTACCTTAATGGACATACTGTACTGTTTTATTTACTATACTATTGTCATGTGAGCTTTAAGCTTAATTGAATTCAACTCTGCATGAGGCTGATGGCTCATAGAATGATATAAAAATAATTGTACTTTAAAAAGGAAACACAATGCTAATGATTATGTTGGTAATAATAATTAATTACTTATATTATGGAGCACTCATCCAAACCTAGATATCATTCTATGTATCTTTTTCAATCTTTATTGCTTTTTCCCTGCTATAGGAGTCACTCCGTCCAATCTCAGCTTCATATGCAACCACAGCATTCTTCTCTTTCCCTTTCCATCGCTGGATGGCTGCTTGGATCTCGACACAATTTAGTTTCTTCCTCGTCTCTGGATCAAGTGCAAAGATGAGTGCAATGATAACACCAATCAGACGATAGACAATAACCAGCAGATAGGAGAGTATAAAGTAGATAGTGCCATCTGTTTTAAAGATCCCATAGATCCTGAAAATGAGTGGAGTTATGCATATCACCATGAAAAAAACTGGATACCCAATCAAAGACCGGGTTTCAGATATTATCTTCTTTTGTAGTTCTATCGTCTCTTTCCCAAGGTTCCCTGTCATCCATTGCTTCTTCTTCCTTCGTGATATGCACAAAGTAATGACTAGAAGTATTGCCAGGCCAATCATTAAAGCATAGAAAGGAGCATAGTAGAGGGAAAACCTTAAAATGGCTCCTAAATTAAACACGTCACAGTTTTCATATTCTCTATCTCTTATCCAGCAGAAGACACCAGCTGGGCCATAGGATAGACCAATGAATGGTATCCATGAGAATACCAATGGAGGAGCCACTATACCAATGATGTATGGTATTTTGTACTTTCGTGTGTTCCTCTCAAATACAACACGAATGAATACATCAATCATGATGATTGCAACGCAATTTATCTGCCACCATAGGAACACCTGATCAACAAACCCCATGATAATGCAGTAAGCCTTAGAGACAGGATTGGTGTGTGCGTCAGCAGGTGTCACGTTGAGTACTGTGCTGAAGGAGAAGAGGAGACTTGCAATGCAGAGATAAAGGATCAGCTTCTGACTCAAATAGACATATTTCTTGAAGAGGACAATGAGTGCTATTGCAGCTAGCAGGAATATACTTGAGATTATAGAGAGGACTACGCTTAACACAGCTAATCCTATGAAGTGGTGATCATCATAAATATCAAAGCAAGACTGGTCAGTGCCATTGCTGCTGCTGTCATTAGACATCTTCCTGGAATAAACAGCTTGGCTGTGCTGTTGATAGTATTCATGACATAATAAAATGACTTTTATAAAAACTTATAGTACACTCCTACTCATTCACAAAATAGTAATAGATACCTTACAACTATATATAATAATAATCTACACTATCTTAGTGTATTCAGTATTTGTCGGTAATATTGAATCAGCTCTTTCTGTAGATTCGCCCACTAGATACTCTCTGATTGCAGCATCTTCTTTTCCACGCCATCTTCGAAAAGCTGCCTTTATTTCAATCCACTTCATTTTCTTTCTTGTCTCTGGATAGCTTAAAAAAGCGATCATTATAATACTCCCTTGAGTACTAAACAGTATGACAGTAATCAGTGATAGAACAAAATAGGTGATATCACTGGTACTATATATCCCATATACCCTATGAGCAAATGGTATTATATTTACCACTATGAATATAACTGGGTAAGCAAAGAGGGAGCGAACCTCTTTTTCCAAAATTTGCTCTAAATGTACCAACTGGTAATCTAATTGACTGTTTCTCCATTGCTTGTGTCTCTTTCTGATGATGCACCAAGTAGACAGAATCAGTATGAACAAGGCAAAAAAAAGAATGTAGAGTGGGCCATAGTAGAGAAAAAATCTTAAGTAGATCCCATGCCAAAAAAGAGGGCAATATGTTTCGTTATTAAAAGTGCGCTCTCGTATCCAACAGAAAGTTCCTGCAGGTCCATATGCCTTATAAATAAAAGGTATCCATGAAAAAGAAAGTGGAACAAATATGATTAATATAACGTAAAACAGCTCAAATTTCTCTGTTTGTCTTTTGAAGACAATCTTAATGAATATGTCAATCATGATTATAGTGACAGACATGAGCTCCCAGCAGAATGAAGCCTGGTTGAAAAAACCCACTGCCATGCACAAATCTTCTAAGGCTGAACTTGCATTTTGTGCTTCTCTTCCAAAGAAATTGATTGAATTGATGAGACTGTAAATTAAACTGCAAACAGCCACATAGAGAATGAGCCTCTGGCTGAAGAACTGGTACTCTTTAAAGAGCACTATCAGTCCTATCATACACAATAATAGGACACAAGAGACAGTAGAGAAAATAATCTGAACAACTACTAGACCATCATATTTCTCATTATCCAACATAGTGCAGTTAGTCGAGCTGTTAAACTCCATGATGATCTTACAAGACTGATAGTCAGCTCCAAAGTGACACTAGCTCAGCAGTCAGCACAGTCACTGTCAGTCAGCATTCACCTTTCTGCAACCGGAAGTGATAGATTAAACCGGAAGCAAATGAAACCGGAAGTGGAAACAGATTATTAAGAATATTTTATAGAAAAAATTATAGAGTAATCACACATTAAGCTTATTACTGTATTTCAAGTTTTTGTGTGTATATGATTGAGTCAAACATATTCTTAGGCAATGAATCACTGCGCCCAGCTTCTGCCCTATAATCTCTGATGCTCTCCTCTTCATCTTTCATGCACATTCTCTTTAACGCTGCAACGATCTCTTTTCGATTTAATTTCTTCCTTGTTTCTGGGTCGAGGACAAAAATACAGCAAATGAGTATCCCTTGAAAGCGATAGATGATAGTAGAAACAAATATTAGTACATCATAAATGGTGTCTTTGTCTCCTAATGAATCATAAAGGCTTGTTATTAGACCAAAGGTATGAATGAACACAAGAACAAATGGATAATAGATGAGAGAACGTATCTCTTCCTCCATTTTGCTTCTCATTCTCTTCTCTTCTTTCCGTCCTCCCCATTTCTTTTTCTTCCAGCGTACAAAAGAGAGTGATATCACCATTAGGACTATTATGGTAACCAGTAATGTCATAAAAGGGACGGAAAATATCGCAATCATAATGTAATCACCAATTAGAAAGTCAGAGCAATCCTCTAAGTTTTTGTTCCTTATCCAACACACAGCGCCGATAGGGCCATAAGCAAGGAAAATGAATGGTACCCAACTGTATAAGATTGGGGATAGGACTAACATTAAATAGAGCAGCTTTAGTTTCTCTGTCTGCTTATCAAGCACAGCTCTCAGGAAAATATCCAAAGCAAGGATGAAGTAAGCCATAATGATAGCCATTGTTGCCACTTGCTCAAAGAACCCAATCACATAGCAGTAATAGAGATCGGGCTTACTCCTGTAAGCAGTGAGAGCTGTAACATTCATAGATGCGACAACATCATAGGCCAGGGAACAGGTGGCAAGTAGCAATATGAGTTTCTGTGTGAAGAACACGTACTTTTTAAAGATGATTATAATAAAGAGCATGCACACAAGAAAGGAAGCTGAAATCAAGGAGAGCACAACCCTCAGTCCTAGCAGAACTTTGTACTTTGTTGCTTCGAAATCAGAGAAACAAGTTAGATTAGAGTCCAGACCACTACTGCTGTTACCCTCCATCATAGCAACAGTTCAGCAGCAGACTATTGTGGAGTGAGTAGGGCAGTACGACCATATAGGGATCTACTTAAAATAACTTCATTAATTTGTAACACACCAGTAGCTTCTATGGTTGTTTTAACCATAGACTATCAAACCTATTCCTATGTTTATATTTTAAAGATAAGCACATACACGTATGTGCATATAAGCACACATGTAATTTTAATGCCCACACCAATTTTCATAATTTTGTGTGCTTCTGAGTGAGCTCAAAAATTAAAAAACAAAATAAAAATAATGCATGTGCAGCGCTCAATAGTGTTGATCTACCAGTTTCCTATACATGCTATAGTGATGAATGGTAAACAGTTTACTCCCAGTTTAACTTCATATGCAAGCCATCAGGATCACAGCTTTCATCTTGAGTCACCGCTGCCCTATCGCGACTGGTTGAGCCGTAATTAAGGGAATCACTTCTACCATGTACTATTGAATAACTCCTAACAATCCCTCTTGATCTGCAGCAACAAGTCTGAAGGAATGCAGCGACGAATCTCTTCCAAGTGAGGAGTTTCCTAGTCTCCGGGTCCAGCGTAAACGCCAATGTTACCAGAACCCCTTGAAACGGGTAAATGACATACGAAATGACAGAGAGAGTGAAATAAGTTGTTAAATTGTGGTTAAGACCATCATGTTCACTTGAAGTTGCATCATTGATGGTTGCATAGAGTTGTTTGAGGAGTGGAAATACGTTAATTACCAGCACAATCAGTGGGTAGTAAATGAGTGGGCGTATTTCCATGGCAATCATCCTTCGAATAGCAATGGCTTCGGGGTCAAAATTACCAGACCATCTGCTCTTCTTTTTATGAGCAATGATGACAGCAGGGATGTACAAGGCTACCAGTAATAGCATTAGGAGTGTGAGAGGAACATAATAAAGAGTGTATCTTAGGATCATACCTATTTTAAAATAATTATTGCAATCGCTCAAATTGACTTCCCTTATCCAACAAAACATATCGTCAGGGCCGTAGGCATCGTAGTAAAACGGGATCCATGAAAAAATAAGGGGAAAGACAAAAATAATGAGCACATACCCAAATTCAAATTGACTCGTAGTCCTTCCACAAACTGCCTTTATGAATAAAGCAATGACAATACAGAAAGTAGCCATTATTGTCCACCATATTGTAATTTGCTCAGAAAAGCCAGCAACCTTACAGTATATAGTGATGAATGATGAAGTAGTGTTGTAGGCTTTGGTCCCATACAAATTGAGTCCAGCTGTCAAGAGATTGAGCATACAGCTTAAGGCAAGGTACAAGAGTAAACGTTGTGAGAAGAACTTGTATTTTTTGAAGAGGAGGATGATGAGTAGCATACAAAAGATGAAACCACACGAGAGAAAGGATAGGCCAGACCTTAAACCTAGGGCTATGTTGTACTTGGAGCTGCCAAAGTTAATACAACTCTCATTGGTTAAATTAGACATAATCCGCCGCCTTGGCGCCTTCTCCTGCTGGCTCTCCCAGGTTTCACTATAACAGCTGCATTCCTTATAAGGAATGCAGCTGTTATGATTACCTTACCCTATAGCAATGTATTCCTATAAAAAAGCTACATATTATAGACATGTATACTTTATTGAATTGTGCTGTTATATTTTCAATGTTTAGATATACCGTAGCACGTAGGGCGCCTTTTTTCGAGGGCTATAAATTTCGCGATTTTTTTTAAAAATTCGCGAAAATTACTTTCGCGAAAATCAAATCAATACGGTACAAGATGGCAGACGGCATAAATTCGCGAAAATTAAATCCGCGAAATAAAAATCCACGAAATTCATAGCCCTCGAAAAAAAGGGTGGTCACTATTTTACGGGACGGGACGGGACAGGACGGGACGTCCCGTCCCGTAGCCCTGCGTAGCCTAAAATCCGGGACCATAATTCGCAGGCATTATTATTATGATTATAATCATAGAAAACAGCAATAATAACTACCAGTA
>NW_003546308.1:100853-117730 GCF_000090795.2 Amphimedon queenslandica | reverse complement strand
CAGTTTTGACCTTTATTATTTTGAGGTATTGATTCACTGATATTCAGCCAGTAGTCATGCAATATGAAATTTGTCATACACTATAGATATTAATCAACTGCACGGTATTGCTAAATACAATTGGGTTTCTTATGAAGATGCGAAAAATTGATGATAACAATTAAGAGTGGATAATAATAATTATTAATGAATAACTTGATTATTATAGAATAATGGTTGCTTATACATTTACAGTTTGTGTAAATTTCAGACATAAGTGGGTTCTGAAATATAGTTACAGTTTAAAGGAAAAATTACAGGCATGTTGAGCTGGTTCAGTTTTGCTCGCCTACTTGTCCCGCAAAATAGGTTATTTCTGCGTATCCTGTCCCGTCCCGTCCCGTAAAATAGTGACCACCAAAAAAAGGCGCCCTACGGTATCTGTTTTCTAGATTGCAGTGATGAAGTTATCTACATGCATATTGTATCAGTTTCCACTGTCTCTAGTAATTATTGTTATAACGACTTGTTGTAACTGAAATACATACAAAAACAAAAAATTATCGAATAAATTAATAAATTAATAATTACTATGCAGTGGAGGTGTATGTGTGTGTGTGTGTGTGCATGTTTTTGACACTTAAACACAAAAGATGAGAATTGAATAAGATAAAATGAAGAAAGAGAAAGAAATACTAAGGGAAAAAAAATAAAATCAAGAAGAAAAATATTGACAGAAACGTGAAATTAAAGTGATGCATAAATTGAATAGCATTAGAAAATGAAAAATAGGTACAGGTTGAAAGTTCGGTGCATGCAACGTGTAAATTTAGTGACTGAATCATTGATTTAGCATCATTTCAGTCCATCTCTTTTCAAAGTACTGTCTCATATTGTGGCCAGCTAGACCAATCTATAAAGGAAGTAAATAAAGATAATATAAGAACTATTTTATACACTGCAGTAATGAGGTACCTTTCTCAAACACAACATACAAGATAGTCATACTTAAATAAATTATGCAAAATTATCCTGCATATAAAGAATTCACTAGTCCTAATACATTGGTCTTGGGCCAGTTTTTGCCAAAATTGAAAAGTAGAAAATTCTCAATTTTAATAATTTTTCTGATGCATGTACATGTACTTTTATGATGCATAGAAAGTTTGAGCTGGTTCCAATTAAAAATGGATTTTTTATGAATTTTTGAAATCTCTCCAAAATCAAGCCTGGACAGCACTCAAAGCAGAATGCTGTAGTGTGCTACAGTAGAGGACTACAGGACTAACCTGTGAATTGTCTTCATTATAGAATGCACAGTTATCAAATATGAGTCTGACATCTAATGCTAGAGACTCCTTGTTTGGATACCTGAAAAAAGAACCAAATAAAAATCACATCAATAATTTTAAAAAAATAATGAAATTCAATGCACTAAGCATTGATATGCAATACAGTGTGTCATTGCTTACTTTCCCTCTCTTAGTTTCTGCTTGACAGTGTGGAAGTCCATTGGTTTCTTAATGACCCGATAATAGTCGGGTATCTTCTTACGGTTCACAGGCTCCAGGAAGGGCCAGGCATCATCTTGCTCCTCAAGGTCCATCAGAAGCGACTGGCAGAGTATTAAATCGTCTTTAGCTCCACGAGGACGCCCAGGCTTTCTCCTCTGCTCTCTACGACACTCTATACAAACCCACGGGAGGCTTGGGAGTCTAGGGTAGATTATAATTAAAGGTAGTCATTACACAGAGACACAGTTGTTGTTGGTTACTTTGTGAGGGGAGGGTTGAGACAACGCTTATGGAAGACATTAGGACACTGGGTGCAATGGAGGAGCGACCCACGGGAACTTTGACACACACCACAGGCAATCTTGCGTGATGCCTGAAATAAAATAATTATGAACAAAATAGTTTGATAATTATAAATATCATCCCATTCCTTGTATTGTTAAACATGTTAGGCGCTTACATTGACAGTGCAGTTGTGACAGAACCAGTCGCCGTCAGGTATAGCGTCAAGTTTGGGCCTACAGCAGTAAGTGTGGGTACCACGATCACATCGATCACAGAGAAGGAGTAGAGACTCGTTATCACCAGTCTGACATACGACACAAAACTAGAAGGAAAAGGTTAACATCAAAAGAGCCCAAGTATTAAAAATGTACTATGTGTATGTACATGTACATGTTCGTACCACTTTCATCGGGCTCTTCTCCCATGCAATACATCTCTCCAACTGATTGATGCAGACTGCCAACTGTGAGGAGGAGGTAGCTTCAACTGCTGATGTCTTCCATTTCGTTAGTGCCACTGGCTCAGGAGGTGGAGAGGAGCTCTCTTTGTCTTCTCTTCCTCCTCCTCCTGTCTCTGTCTTCTTGCTACCATGAGACCTGGATGGAAAAGAGATTAAACTTTACTATGATAAGTTACTCAAAAGCATTAATATGTACATGTACATGTGATTATTCTGGAAAGTCAGAATCAGCTCAAATCTTCTACATAGCAAAAAGGACATGTGTCAGAAAATGGAAAATAAATGAGAGAATTCTTTCCTTAGTACAGGTTGCTTTTTTTAAATTTTTGAACAACTTCAAAAAAGGTACTTACTTTTCTTTGAAAGGTGGTTTAAGGTAGCGTCTCTGCACACAAGACTCGAGCATTAAGAGTCTGTTAAATATAAGAGGCAGGCTAACATTAGACCCTCCTTCCTCTGAAGGACTAGTCAGGAACTGGCTCTGATAGTTAGCTTTAACGATCCCCTAAAAGGAGAAGAATAATATAGAACATTCACACTAATATTGTCACACTTTTATTTGTAAGTGAGCATCAAACAGTCTCGACTCCATATCCTTGAGGTACTTCAGAATGTGTTCAGCTAATCTCTCAGTTTCCAATGGATAGAAAGAGGTTGGGGACACTGACAAGGCCTCCAAACCTTCTTCCATCTTTTCTTCCTTTCCAGATTCCATTTCCTTATCAATTTCACCATCATTCTTAGGCTCCGCCTCCTTGTTATTATTATCTTGTGACTCCACTCTCTCTTTGTCGTCTTGCAATTCTGTTACTACCTCGTTTTGTGACTCTGCCTCCTCGTTATCATCAGACTCAACCTCCTCAATACTATTAGAAGATTCTGTCCTTTTACTTAAAGTCTCTTCCATTTTCTCATCTTCTTCTCGCTCCTTGTCAACAACAATAACTTCAGGAGGTGACGAGTCAGCAGTCTTTGTTTGAGGTTCGGGTTTTTCTTCTCGGTTTTCAAAAGGGGGCGTCGTCAATAAACCGGCTTTGAGGGTGGAGCAAATGCTTTCCTTGTTCTTTTGTAACAATTTGTGAAGACCTTTCTCTCGATAACCCCTGAAGAAAAATAATTAATATAATATTGTGTAAAAGTAAATGTACATGTACGTGTCATTAATTATGGGTGCATGCTAATTATTATTTTAATGAAAGGGGCAATACCTCATTGTGAGACTTCGCAGCAAGTAATCAATTTCAAGTGGAGACCTAATAGTCCACCAACCATTAGTCAGATCTGTTTTAAAATAATAAAATAATAATCATATTCTCTCTCACTGCTAGTCTTACCATTATCGACCTCTTGCAGGAGCTCCTTCAGTGGCTTCTCCTTCTCTTTCTCGTCCTCTTTCTTAACTTCATTCTCTTTCTTTGTGTTAAAAGGCAGGGGCGCCTCGGCGTACATTAAAGTGATGTCAACTTTAAATGGCTGGCCCTCGTATTCGTTATCAAAAACAGTAGCAGGTGGGACCTCCATCTCAACCACTTCCTTCGTCTCAGAGCCTCCACTCATACCCACCCCTAGGGTAGAGTTCTCTATTAGTACTATCTGAGACGTTCCGTCTCCCTGGGGCATTATTGCGTAAGAGTATTGCCCGGAGAGTACTCGTGGGTCCGCAGGTACTTGACAGTATTGTGTTTCACCGCCTGTACCGGTTGGAAGGGCTAGCGTGATGTATTTCTGCTCTGATGAGTCTGTAGCTGCTAATGATGCACTTGTACCTTCATCTGCTGTAGCCCCTCCCCCTCCAGTAGTTGTAGCCCCACCCACTGTAGCTATAAAATAAAATAATATTAAAAAATTCGTTTCAACGTTAAAAATGTGATACATACATGTAGCTGCTCAAAAAGTAATAGAAACTGGGGGTAATTTCAGAGCCAACTTATGGAAAAACCATGGGCTATATAGCCTTGGGTATTTTTCAGAATTTTGACGTTTTCTTAAAATGGCCGTAACTTGAAAAATTGAAGTCGGAATGAGCTCAAACTTTCTGCATAGC
The DNA here is from genome assembly GCF_000090795.2 of Amphimedon queenslandica. Lineage (NCBI taxonomy): Eukaryota > Metazoa > Porifera > Demospongiae > Haplosclerida > Niphatidae > Amphimedon > Amphimedon queenslandica. The sequence continues at coordinate 113,448 of NW_003546308.1, read as the reverse complement.
ATAAGGACATCAATATGTATCAGAAAATAAAATAAAAATTTGGGGTGATTTCGGGGCCATTTTTTGGAAAAAAACCATGGGCTATAGCCTTGGGTATTTTTCAGAATTTTGACATTTTCTTAAAATGGCCGTAACTTGAAAAACTGAAGTCGGAATGAGCTCAAACTTTCTACACAGCATAAGTACATCAATATGTATCAGAAAATGTAATAAAAATTGGTGGTGATTTCGGGGCCATTTTTTGAAAAAAACCATGGGCTATAGCCTTGGGTATTTTTCAGAATTTTGACGTTTTCTTAAAATGGCTGTAACTTGAAAAATTGAAGTCGGAATGAGCTCAAACTTTCTGCATAGCATAAGGACATCAATATGTATCAGAAAATGTAATAAAAATTGGTGGTGATTTCGGGGCCATTTTTTGGAAAAAACCATGGGCTATAGCCTTGGGTATTTTTCAGAATTTTGACGTTTTCTTAAAATGACCGTAACTTGAAAAACTGAAGTCGGAATGAGCTCAAACTTTCTATACAGCATAAGTACATCAATATGTATCAGAAAATGTAATAAAAATTGGTGGTGATTTTGGGGCCATTTTTTGGAAAAAACCATGGGCTATAGCCTTGGGTATTTTTCAGAATTTTGACGTTTTCTTAAAATGGCCGTAACTTGAAAAATTGAAGTCGGAATGAGCTCAAACTTTCTGCATAGCATAAGGACATCAATATGTATCAGAAAATGTAATAAAAATTGGTGGTGATTTCGGGGCCATTTTTTGGAAAAAACCATGGGCTATAGCCTTGGGTATTTTTCAGAATTTTGACATTTTCTTAAAATGGCCGTAACTTGAAAAACTGAAGTCGGAATGAGCTCAAACTTTCTACACAGCATAAGTACATCAATATGTATCAGAAAATGTAATAAAAATTGGTGGTGATTTCGGGGCCATTTTTTGAAAAAAACCATGGGCTATAGCCTTGGGTATTTTTCAGAATTTTGACGTTTTCTTAAAATGGCTGTAACTTGAAAAATTGAAGTCGGAATGAGCTCAAACTTTCTGCATAGCATAAGGACATCAATATGTATCAGAAAATAAAATAAAAATTTGGGGTGATTTCGGGGCCATTTTTTGGAAAAAACCATGGGCTATAGCCTTGGGTATTTTTCAGAATTTTGACGTTTTCTTAAAATGACCGTAACTTGAAAAACTGAAGTCGGAATGAGCTCAAACTTTCTATACAGCATAAGTACATCAATATGTATCAGAAAATGTAATAAAAATTGGTGGTGATTTTGGGGCCATTTTTTGGAAAAAACCATGGGCTATAGCCTTGGGTATTTTTCAGAATTTTGACGTTTTCTTAAAATGGCCGTAACTTGAAAAATTCAAGTTGGAATCAGCTCAAACTTTCTACATAGCATAAGGACATCAATATGTATCAGAAAATAAAATAAGAATTTGGGGTGATTCCGGGGCCATTTTTTGGAAAAAACCATGGGCTTGGGTATAGAGCTCAAACTTTCTACACAGCATAAGGACATCAATATATATCAGAAAATGTAATAAAAATTGGGGGTGATTTCGGGGCCATTTTTTTGGAAAAACCATGGGCTATAGCCTTTGCTTTCTTTCAAAAACTGAATTGTTTTTTAAAGTGCTCATAACTTGAATCAGCTGTATAGGATATTGGTACATCATAAAAACATTGTCAATAGATGCTCACTTGTTTGTTGTATGGTGTCTCTGGCCCTCTTCCTCCTCCTCTTCCTTGGTTGTGGCGTATTCCCATCTCCAGTACCTTCAGTTCCTCCACCAGATGATTCAACATTAACTCCACCCACTACATTACCAGTAGCACTGACCACACCACCCGTCACTCCCTCCTCAACACTCGGTTGCTGTATAATAGCGTACTGATTCCCTCCAATATTAGTATACTGTATATTAGCATTAGGACCAGTCTCCCCACCAGTAGCCACTGCTGCTATTTGACCATTAGGTAGTGACACATACTGTGTACCTGCTGATCCCCCTCCTTGCTGTATAATGTACTGGGTCTGAGGAACAAGGGTATTGCCGACTACAGCGTACCCAACCTGCACCTGCTGCATCATTGGCTGACCAGTTGCTGCTAGCACTGTAGTACCATCTTGTGTCATATAAGCAGCATAGCCTCCTGGTACAACCATTTGTCCTGCTCCTCCATTTAACAGGCCAGTAGATCCTTGAATATCCCCTATTGCTCCTCCGTTTATGTAGTGAAGGAGCTCACAGGGTTTTCGTGGTAGTAATGAAAACCAGGGAGTAGTGTTCAGACTAACCGATGATGTTGATGCTTTTAGAGGCGTGGCACCAGGTGTGGCACTCTTAATGGGAGTATTAGATGAAGGGGGTGTGGTCTTGTGTGAAGAGAAAGTGGTGACTATTGAAGGTGACGAGTTACTAACAGCTAAAGGGACAGACTGATCAACACCTTCTGGTAAAGCAGAACCCGCCGGTACAGAGTCTGTTTCCATGGCAACCACTTCCTGGGCATGGCTATGCTTTGTTGATATCTCCAGTGGATGTTGAGTCTTCTCCGGAATAGAAACAGGCTCCGCCTCTTTTGGAGGCGAGGCTGGAGCAACTGAAAACTGATCTAGACTAGTCTCCTCGTGAATGGTTGGAAAAGGAGTGGGAGTAGACCCTTTAATGGGCGTGGCTGATTTAGTGGGTGTGTTTAGTGTATCAAGGTCAGTGTCATCAGAATACTTAGCAGGCGAGTCTGTGAGCCACGCCCCTCCAGGACGAGGGGAGGATTGAGAACTTAGCGGTACATCGGAGGTAGTCCCGTGGCTCTCAGCTGTGACACTGGAATGAGGAGGAGAGTCTGGAACCAATGTCCTTCCCTTTTCCTCCTCCTCTCTCTCTTTCTCTTCTGCTTCAAGACGAGGAAGGAGCTCATCAAGGTAGTCGTTGTTGGAGGTCTCCTGTCCCTCAATCAAGACCCCGCCCATCTCAGGAAGGTTCCAGTACTGACGAGTGTACCTGTCCTGTCCTAGGGGAAACTTTCTCATCTGCCGAGTCAGCGTATTGATACGCCCACGCACAAAGATAAGTTTCTAAAAAGATACATGGACAATATTATATAAAGCTGCATTCTCATATTAAGTGGTGTGATGTTAAAACAATATTAAAGCCAATTATAATTACTGATCATGCATGGGGAACAAGAGAAGGATACAGTACATGTGCTTTTCATAATGTACGTGATGTACATGTACACTTCCATCTAAATGTTGTAATGGTTACTTACTTTCTTCAATTCTTTCACTCTTTTCTGAAGGTCTTCCTTCTCAGCTGGTATATCCTCATCACTGTCCTCGTCCGAATTAAACACTTCCTCAGTGGGAGGGGCAGCGGGAGGGGCCAAAGCATCAGCACCAGCACCAGCAGTAGTTGTATCATCAGGCTCATTAGCCCCACCTTCATCATCACTACTCTCACCATCCTACGAATATACATTTATAATACATGAAGTATACATGTACATGTACATGTAGTGTATGTACATTGTACGTGTACATATACATGTAGTGTACCGTATAGTGGGTAAATTTGGAGGGGATAAATTTTGGCAAACTGCTAAATTTTGTTAATTGACAGATTTTAATTTTGGCAAATTTGTGGCCACGTGCCATTGAGCATGCGTATAATAGCTCAAAGTGGCAGATTTTATTTTGGCAAATGACTATCAAAACACCAAATTTGCCAAATTTAATCCCCTCCAAAATTACCCGCTATACGGTATGTACATTGTACGTGTACGTGTACATGTACATACATGCAGAGGTCGCAGAAGATCAATTGTACATTGTAAATTAGTGTCTACTGTCTAGACATGAACCCATTACTCACAGTAGTATATGTAAATCACATTAAACATGTACATGTACATCGGACACATACTAATAACAATTGCAGTACAGTACATGTACATCTAATTATCAGGAATTAATTAAATTAATTGGTATGATTATTATTAATAATCAAATGAGATTTTCTACAGAAATATATAGTCAGAAATCACAAGAGTACAGGTGAGACGTTAAGTACATGTATTGTGTATTGTAGGAGAAACAGAATACACGCTGCAGGTGTTCAAGTACAACTGTACAGAGATTTAATAGATTAAAAATAATAAAAATGAACTAATATAGAAGCAATGATGCGTACAGTGATTGTACATGTACATGTACATGTACGTGTGTACCTCATTCATTCCTCCATTGGCATTAAGGAGTGCTCTCTTAGGGGGCCTCCCTCTCCCTGAATAAAGGACCGGCTTCTGAAACTGACTCACACCAAACGAGTCAGTGAGACGAGATCTGAATCTAAAAGAGAGAGAGAGCAGATATATATACATGTACATGCTACATAGGGCTTAGTTACTTATACATGTACATGTATACAAGCATGCATTTAATAAAATAATGGTATTCAATTAGGGCTGGGTGATAGTAGTAATATCACTATCACGATATTTAGTAACTCTAATATCACGATAGTGAACATATCACGATAGTTCAGCCATAGGGTTTACATGTGGAAATACAATGATTTATTTAAGGATGTAGTCATTGTACTTAGTCATTGTACTTATTTAATCCAAATTTTTAACAAGAAACACTGTCCCGCTATACAGAAAACACGTTCACATGGTGCTGATGTAGCAGGGACAGTGAAAAACCTTGAATTAAGCCTGTGCTAGTAAGTCGCACCACTCTATTTGTGGAAGTTATCATTAATTAGAAGCTAATTACAGCTGTAAAGTGTCATTTATGCCATGCTCCATGCACACATAACAACTATCATGATAGTTAGAATAACAGTATCACTATCATGATAGGCTGTACACTATCACACTATCACTATCACCCAGCCCTATATTCAATGTACATGTACATGTATACATAAAATAGTACACTTAAGCAGCCACGAAGACTATTATTTAAATACATGCACATGTATATGTACCTCTTCAGTTTTAAGCTTATCTTCCATTTGTTGCGTCTAAGAGTGGCAATCTGCTCCATCCTATTGTCCACCTCACGACAGAGAGAGACTGAACTGAGGAGCTCATCAACAAGATAGGAGAGGACAGCAATCTTGTCAACAGCAGAAAGAGACTGATAAGGATACTCTGACAATATTGTAGTGACCTATTAAGAGAGAGAGAGAGAGAGTGTGTGTGTGTGTGAGTGTGGGGAAGGAAAGAAAGACGATTGTATTTTTTATAATTTTTAAATAATAAAATATCATTAGACTTTATTTACGTACGTTTTTAAGGAAAGGGTTTCGCTTGTTTTGCAGGTAAAGTCTCAAAACTTCAGAGACTGTGTCCTCCTTCACATCAACGTCTCTCAACGGCAGACCTGATATAGTCTGGGTCTATGGGAGAGAGTAAATTATAGCAATATAAAATAAAAATAAAACAAATGAAATTAAATTAACTATAATGCATCAGGAAAAAATTATAAAATTAAAGAATTCTCTCTTAGTCATTTTTGGCGAAATTTGGCTAAAGAGCCCATGCTATAGTACAGGGACTTTGGCCCAATTTTTGAACAACTTTAAAAACTACTCACTCTTGATCCTCCATCATGAACTGCAGCCTTCACCAGCTGCATGGTCAGTAATATTAACCCATTTACTTTCTTCCTTTCATCAGCTCCACCCCCTTCCTCCTCCTCTCCCTCCTCCTCCTCCTCTTTCTCTATCGTTACGTTAAACAGTCCAGCGTAAAGCTCCGAAAACCTCGGGACTTTCTCGATCTCAAGAAAATCATCAAAAGAGTGACTGAACTCGAATACCATAACGAGATCAGCAAACGAGTGGGAGGGAAGCTGGACCCACTTTAGTTTCGTAAGAGTCGGTAGATCAATAAGATCATTGACGAGGAGATCTTCAGTTGGTCGACGGAGTTGCTCCGCCTTTTCCCTCTCAAGTTGTCTGAGTCTCATGAGTCGATCGTTTTCAATTTCTCTTTGCTGAATCTCTTGAACTAGTTTCAGAGTTCTCTCTCTTGCTTTCAACTGGTTCGCTTCTTCCCTTTGCTTTGCTATGCGACTCTTTCTCAGCTGATACCACTAATAAATAAATAAATTGATTAATAAAATTAATAATAATAATAATAATAATAATAATAATATAAATTGCTAAGTTCATGCTCTTTGCAAAATTTTGAAGAATTTAAAAATATCAAAACTTTAGACTTACATTGCACATGCAGATTGGTAGTTTATAAAATAAGAGACAATAGAAAATATAAGTACATGTACATGTACATATATATGCATAAATAAAAGCTGCTTACATCAGCTTCCTTTTGTCTATTCAATCTCTCAACTCTTTCTTTTGCTTGTTTTATTAGTGCTCTCTCTCTTTGTCGACGAGATTGCTGTGACATTCTCCTCTGTGTCGCTCGGTGAGTTGACTCGGCTCTCTTCCTTGCTTTATTGGCTTGGATGAGCTGTCTCCTCTTCTCCTTCTCCTCTTGCTTCTTTGATACAGAGACTTTGCTTTGATCTTTGATATCAATTGAAAAGATGAAGGAGAAAAGAAGGGAGAGAGAAAGAAAGATGAAATTATAATGATAGCTACATGTAATTGACCGAATCAAAATAATTATTTTAATTATAATTCAATGGTAAATCATCAAGTGAAGAGAGAGCCAAATTCAATCGGAATAATCTCACACAAATCATACATTGTACCAATATCAGTACGCATATGCAATGTATCTTATATGTCAATAACTACATGCAAGAGTAGATAATGAATCTTTTATCTACTATTGCTACAGGACTACAAAGTAACAAGGAAAGGTAGTAACTCAAATACAGTCTCAATACTACTACACTATACAGTATGTACTACTACTAATTGGACTAAAGTCGGTAGTTTCATATTCAACTACTACAATGAGTCTGAATGGACTATCAAGTAAAATATAAGGGAACTATTAACAGTGTAATATATACAAAAGTACACATCACAGTACATAATAATAATAATAATAATAATAATAATAATAATAATAATAACAAAAACACTTCTATAATATTTATAAGATACAAATCACTTATCCTAACTCGTGTACGTGTACGTGTACCTTTCAATAAAGTTGGAGCAGAAGACGTTCCTCCTCCAGTATTATTATTACTAGTTGATCCAGCAGCCCCAGGGATAGTAGTAGCAGCGCCTCCTGTATTGATCCCAGGAGCTCCCATTGTTAGTGGTGGTACTGGTCCTGGTGTTAGTGATGGTAGTATGTGGACTGTCGCTTTAGCTTTCCTCTTTCTACCACCCACATGATGAGCTATAGGATAATATGATACATATAATGTACATGTATGTAATTATAATACTGTATGTCCATGTATGTTGCACAGGGTTTCCTGCAAAGCATGCTAAGTTAGCTAAAAAGTATGTTTCATGAGCTGACAAGAACTACAATACAGTACATGTACATGGCTTTTTGAGTAGCTCTTAAAATTTGTAAAAAATTTACTTTCGATTGGAATCAGCTCAAACTTGCTACACAACATAAGAACATGTACAGTGTATATGTATCAGAAAAAAATTATAAAATGAAGAATTCTCTCCTGGTCATTTGTGGAAAAATTTGGCCAAAGACCCTGTACTATAGTACAGGGATTATGCAAATGTATATGTTGAAATATCGAGCTTGCAGATTAGCATCTATTGTTGTTGTTGTCATCTTATTTTCTGTGTTTGTTTTTTTAAAGAATTATCAACATTGTCAAGTGTTTAAGAAAATATAAGCACGTACGATGAATGATAATCATGCACTGCACACGACTGAGATTAACCAATCACAATAATCAAGAATATGTGTAATTGTACAACTTTTAATTTCAAAGTTTTGGCAAATTTAGAATTTCAATAGCCATTTGCCAAAATAAAACCAGCCCCTTTCATCATGCACAGGCTTAATGACCACCAAATTACATGTACTGCGCATGTAAAACAGCCAAAAATTCCCCACCCCACACTAACGCCCACTCCTTCAATTAAACCTACCTGATGTTTGACCCAAGCTTCCGCCAGGTTTAGCACCCAAACCACTCCCTTTAGGACGTCCTCGCGGTCTCTTGGTAATCACGTGACCTCGGCTACCGGCAGTCACCCCAGAAGACCCAATAGTGGACACTCCTTTAGTAGCGCCACTACCCCAGCCACCGGCCGCAATCTCCTCAGGGCTGGTAAGAGGTGGGGGTCTCCATTCAGTAGAGGACGCAAGGAGAGGGGGCGTGGCTTGGGGTAGCAATAAGGAGGAGCGGTCTTTGTTCTGTGAATCGGCTGGCCCGTGGTCAGTTTCATCTCTCGGAGGTTGATTAGGATCAGCGTAATCAGTGTTGATGATTCTAGTGATCGTGTGCTGATCCTTTGACATGTGAGACAGGAACGAATGTGTGGGAGGGACAGTAACAGTGGAAACAGAACTCGAAATTTTAGTAGGCGAGGGCTTAATTATCTCGTGAGGCTCTAGACTAATCCTTGAAGAACCCTCAGAGTCAGTGATAGTATCCACTTGAGCCTTCACTTGTTGCTGCTGTGAGTGTACCGGTCTCTTAGGGGGTCGACCACGTCTGGGGTGCACGAGTAAGTTATCGAGAGACTCGGGGGACGTTTTCTCGTCGATGATCATCCCAACGTTGACCTTTTTACTGAAAGTAAAGTGGTCGATGGTGAGGTCAGTGATAGAGTTAGAGGAGAGGTAGCGATGGATCTCAGGGAAGGTTCTAAGGCGTCTGTTACACGGAGTCACGTAACATATATCAACTCGAGGAGCATTGTTACCCTCAGCCACTCTAGCTCTTACTACCCTCTGCCAACTAATAGTAAAAAAACAATAAAATAATTATCTTTTCATTAAAATCTAGCAAAATATAAAGTTAACTTTAGCCAATAGTAACGAGTTATTTAAAATTAAAAATTCATACTAGTCATTAACATTAAAAGCTCACCCTTTCTCCAGTGGGATCCTTAGCTTATTTTCGTCTAATACTCTGCCAGCAGCCCTACCACGCCTCCCAATGACCATCCCAGGAGAGTCCCCTCCTCCCTTCTCTCTCCCTCCCTTGCCCCTCCCCCATCCTTGCTGCTGCTGTCTTTTAATCTGATTACGAGTGGGAGACTCCGTTTGACCGCCAGACTGTACGTGACCCGATGGAGTCTTACTAATCTCTCTCTTTTCTGATTTCTCTGACATTAGCAATCTCTTTTGAGTGGGCGGGCCAGGAAGAAAAACATCGTCATCTTCATCGTCATAGTAACCCATCTTTGGCTGGGAGGGTGTTTCCACGGGAACGAGGGGCGGGGGACGAGAGAGGCTCTTTGGTTGATTTTCTAGTTCTCCATTTTGTTCAGGAGGTAAGGAAGGTGCTCCTGTCTTTACTGTATCCATTGGAAAACTTTCATTATCATTATCATCAGTGATAGCTCCTGGAATAACATTCTGATTAGTTGATGATAAAGGTGGAGGAGACAGCCCTAACTGAAAGGTATTGCTCATTAATTTATTACTAGTATCCCCACTGCTACTCTCACTGCTACTGGAGCTACGAGAGTCGGCCATTTTGGGCGGAGACGCAGGAATGGGTATAGACTCATTACGAATGCCATCACTAGGCGGAGTCACTGAATTAATCTTCCCCGAGGTAGAGACCGAGGCTGAAGACGATGATGACTGATTGAGGGACAAATTCTCCTCTTTCCTTGTAGTTCCCCCGTCTTCCTTTAGTATCAGGCCAGGAGGCGAGTATCTCTCTTCACATTTTGAGCTATTATACTCATTATTAACAATGGGATAAGTAGGCGGAGCTTGAAGCTGCTCGGTATATTGCTCGCTTGGTCTGTCATAAGACTGAGAGGGGATTGGTTCCTGGGGGCGTGTCTCTCTGTGATAAGCTCCACCCACTCCAACTCCTAACGAGCTAGTGTCATAATGTCCTTTATTCTCTTCAATATGATAGTCCAGCCCGTACCCGGTAGGCGTGTCACTAATGTATTGTTGTTCAATATTGGCCCCACCTACTCCAACTCCGCCTCCCATTGTATATCCACTAGTAATCTCCTGTCCAGCTGCGGCTGATTTCTGTAATATAAAATCAACAGAAAATGGTATATTGCTGCCAGAGTTGTGATACCGTCCATCACCGCCTGCCATTGGAATACCACCGGTCGCTAGGGACATGCCTCCCCCAGTTGCTAGGTGGAGTGGGGCGGAGTTATTGTGAGGGAGGTCGTGATGATGCTTCTGAGACAGGAACTGCTCGGTCTGTGACTGATGGTGGAGAGAGGAGGGAGGGGGAGGGGGTATGGGTAGCGAAGGAGGGGGAGGAGGGGGAGGGAGGAGAGAGGAAGGAGAGCTATCAACATGGTGAGGTGGCACGGCCTGCCAGGCCCCGTGTGAGGACTGGTAACTAAAGGGCGAGGACTGGTTGGTATAGTCGGGTTGCTGGTAACCAGGGGAGTGGAAGGGTAGACGTGAGATGGACTGGGGCTGAGATGAAGGTGAGTGTGCATGTGATTGAGGAGTAGAGGAGGAGGAGGAGGGAGGGAAGCTGGAGACAGAGAAATGACTAGGTGTCTGGAAATTAGGATTTATATTAGCTATTGAATGATTAGGCCAAGACCACATATCTAATATCTACTGAAGAGAGAAAGAGAGAGAGAGAGATGAAAGAGAGAGAGAGAGAGAGAGAGAGAGAGAGAGAGAGAGAGAGAGATGAGAGAGAGAGAGGGAGGGGGGAAGGAAGAGATAAAGGAGGAGAAAAAGAGAGAGGGGGAGGGGAAAAGTTTATACAGGAAAAGAACAAAGTAACCCATTACTTATCAATTCAAAGGAACAAACAAACATCCCCCAAAGCACACACATGCAGACATGTACATGTACATTGCAAATGCAAATTTCACATTGGACATATGTACATGTACATTTACAATGCAATAAAGTAATAATTATACAATCAGTACTAGAGTCGATTGTTCTGGTTATGTATAATATAATTCCATTATAAATTTCCCTTGTACTCTCATAATAAATTCCTATAAAAACAATAGTATAGCCAGGAATCATAAAGTCAAAATAACACTACATGAATCAATAATGAAAATGATGAACTCTATGTAATATACTTTGCTAATAATATCAAATCAAGAAAAAGGTAACATAATGAAAGTAACAAAAGTAATAAATGCACATACATGTGCAATGTACATGTAAATGTGCTGAATATAGTAAGGAGGTGTCACACATATACAAGTACAGCCTGTGTAATAATCCATCAAAAGGAATAGGTGGTATACACATATACATGATAAATACAACTGACTGTTTGATCAATGCATACTTACATCATATATATAATATATATACATAATATATATATACATTATATTATAATAAGGAGTGAACAGTCAAGAGTGATTGGTACAGGTAATTTAGTAGTGACCACCTGTCATAATAATTGTGCATGTACACATATGAAGAGGTATAGAGACAGTTAAGCTCATAATTAATTTAAAAACAATTTCTTTGATGTTTGTATTAACTGTGCACTACTATTTTCTTTCATAGTCTCTACATGTACATGTACAGTAAAAAATATTAGTTCCTTCTATCCCTCTCTCTTTTTATAATTATTATTAGTAAAAATGAAAAATTGCAATGAAAGCATTGTGGTTATTTTAATATAATTAGCATGCTTCATTCATTAAAACATCATTAATGAATATGTGCATGTTTACAATAGAGACACCACAATGAGAAATATAAATTGATACATAATAGGCAGAATAATAAATTACTTGTAGGATACTCTCGTGTGTTTGACCAATATAGTCAACCTTTTTGTGAGTAACTAGGCATAATGGTAGTAAGTCATAATTACAATAGTAATAACAATAACATGTGACATGCACATATAACTCAAGACAATACATTAAAATTATCATTTCTAGATACCAAATACGTATATACATTTATATATAGCATTATCATTTTGTCAGCAAAAAATCTAAACTAGACAAAAAGTGGATTCGTAAAAGATTATGGTTTTCAACTTTGATGTTATTTTCTTTGATGTCCTTTCAACTAGAGGTAGCATGGTAGCTAATTATCAAAATAGTGCCTTTTAATTTGGAGGGCACAGTCTAATAAAATTATTATATGAAATATTACATTATTATTAATACCCAATATACATGTATGTATCGTAGTCACATGATGGGAAAGTATAAGTATAATAATAATAATAATTTAATTATTTTAGACAAAAAAGATCATATTGAAACTGAATGATCGTATGTTAATGATTACACACACAAATTAAATTTTTTATTTTGAACACATAAATAAATCATAATCCGTCATAATAAAGAGGGTATGCATAAAGAAAATTAATGGAGACACTGGCCCGAACACCCACCCATTAAATAAAATTAGAGGCAAGGTTTTAGTGAAGGTTTTTCGACTCACTTAATTGGGTTTCAATCTCGAAGAATCCTTGACGTCAACTAACGAACAAT
>NW_003546308.1:91070-100843 GCF_000090795.2 Amphimedon queenslandica | reverse complement strand
TTTCTAGAGTCCTATGGAGAGAAACACAAGCTCAACATGAGTGTCAGATATCACAAGTACTTGAGACAGGAGTATAGAGTAGTACAGTACTAGAGCGATACAATATGGCGGGAGGTTAGTTGGATCTTACGGGAGGTTTATAGCCAAAGTGGCCGGGTAGACCCGGGAATGGGTAACTGCCTGCAGGACTGCCGGGTGGGTTTAGAACTGTACTAAAAGTAGCTATAAAGTAAATATAAGGGTTTAGGAGTCTATTAGTACCTCAAGCGTGAGGACCCGAGAGCTAGGAGAGCCACTGCGTTGAGGGCAAAGAAGGTTCAGCCATCTTGAAAGTCTAATAATGGTGTGTGTGTTTTTTGGTGTGACTGAGGCAGGAAGGTTAAAAGCAGTGTGGGGCCAGCGTATTTAAGTGACGTCACACGGCTAATTATCGACTTTGAAACGCACCAGTACAGTAAATAACAAAAGGCAATATTAATAACATGGGGTATAAAATTCCATTGGTCAACTATTAACACATGACTTCGTTTTGCTTGCAAACTCCTCACCGGTCCACGCAGCAGCCTTTGGGCCTCTCCCCCGGCTTTCTTGGTCTTTTTCTAGCCCTCCGGTTCATTTTGGAGCCTCTGAAATACCTCGATCAAACGAATTTTATTGAATTCTTGGCAAATTCTTTTGTTCTTCCGCCATGGGTTGGTGGTTGCGGTTTCCGCAAACGCCCACGCGTTAGCTATCTTTGTAGCTCAATTATTAGTGATTGCGTGGGTAGCTCGATGAATATGATTAATAAGCAATATTTGTCATGTGATGTGTTATGATATTACAATCATCTATTTCCTTTAACCTATAAATAGACAAAGAAATGTTGCATTTATAAGCTAAAAGGACAATTCACAAATCTGCAAGTAGTTTTGCCTGCATATTGTACAGAAAAAAATGTAAAAGATCTAGATCTAGTCTATATTTATTATAATTAATTAGCTAATAAAGTAGGGTTGGGGTGTGAATGAAGATTGAAATAAATTTTGCTAAGAGCTAAATCAGTGATGCTGTTATTTTACTTAGTATAATAGTCTTTCTAGAATGCTGCATAGTTTTGTGTATATAGATTGGCTTTTACTTCGCAATACATTTTTAAAATTAATTTCACCAAAAGTTGACCACCATGGCAAAAAACACAAAAAGCCACACCCCATAGACTCGTTTGAATGTTTGGATATTCATTGGAGGTCAATAATAGCCTAGGAAAATCCCTTTGGTTATCCCCTCTACTCTGTATGTAATAATCTCTGTATAAAAGTTTGAATTTAACTACAGCTAAAAATCATTATAATCATGGAGACAGAACACTCTTCAATGGAAAGCTTTGAGGCCGTGGGGGAGAATACAGGAGAAGAAAGTTACACCATTATTGACAGGAACAAGTTAGACAAAGACTTAGAAGATGAGACGGGATCAGACTGGGACTTAGCTCAATCTCTACAGCCAAGCTTAATAAGTATAAAAGATAGTGAAAAGATGAGAAAAAGCAGTCAATCCGAAGATGAAATAGAAAATGAAAAAAGTGACATTTCATCACCTCCATTTTCATTAGTAACTGTACCCCAAGATGGTGGAGAAGCACTCCCTCCAAGTAAAATGGAAACCAAAAGATATGCTTCTTCAAGTTTAGAAAAAACTTCTTATAACAGCATGTCTCAAAGTGTAATGGAAGAGAAAGAGGAGCACATCTCACAGTCACGAGCAAGATCACTTCAAAAGAACAACAAGGACCTTCTTATGCAAAATAAGAAGTTGTCAAGGATGCTGACACAGGAAAAGCAAAAATTAGAAGAGCTTTTAAGAAGCAAAGATAAAGAGATTGCAGTCCTTGTCACAAAACTTTGTGAGCTACAAGATACAAATGACAGCTTGAATGATAACCTTGAAGTCTTGAATACGGAGGTCCGGAATCTAAAAATTGCACTACAAGTGAAAGCAGAAGCTCTTGCAGCTCGCACTGAAGAAGTTGAGTATCTTAACAATGAGAATGAGAGGATGAAAAGGAACCTAGATGAGTACCTTAGAGATATAGAAAAGCTAAAAGAGGAAATAATGAAAAATAAAAGGAGAGAAAATCTAAGAGAGGCATCATCTACAGCAACATCAAGCAGCAGGTCAAGTGAACAGCACTCAAGGAAGCCAAGAGAGCATCATCACCATTCATCCTCTTCTAGTCAGAGGAGAGAACGATCAAGGGATCAACCCCAGGGTGAAGACCATAGCAGGGAGCTAGCAAGGCAGCGTGGGAGTGGTGCAATTAGAGACAGCAGACCTGAGAGGCTTGATGAGCCAAACATTTCATCAAGAGCATATGAAAGTCTAAAAAAAGCATCAGCAATCAGTGTATGTCCTGTATGTGGTGAGGAGAGACCTTATGAGAAAGCAATGGATATGACTAATCATGTTGAAGAATGTCTAAGGAAAAAAGGATACGCATAAGAGTCTAAAAAAAAGGCTCCGGTGTGGCTCAATATTAATAATAGTTTATGCTGCATGATGTGTTTAAGTTTTAGTGAAACTGTAAATTTTATTGTTACAATAACAGTAGTAAAAATACCTAAACGGCAATGGCAAGGAACTATACATCTAAAACTAGTCAGCCATTGACAGGCGAGATTTGCATTACATCAATTGTATGTAACACATTAGCTAATCACAGGCAATAGTCAGCCTTCAGAGGAATGACTTACAAGGAGAGAGAAGCATAACAAGCTGATGACAGTGAACAAGTCAGCATGATATCAACATTACAACATATTAGGGAAGTTTGTTAATTGTCAAAGTCATGACATGCTGTATCATCACAATCCACATAAAAGGTATTAGTACAGCACAACACACACACACACACATACAAACTGAAAAATAAGAGACAACATTCGTTAAAAATTAAGTTTAGAATTGGAGAATATTAGAAATTAGAAAATAAGAATTTAATCCATTGGCACACAATCAGAAGGAACTGTACTAAGTGTGCCCGGGCTGCTGGTGTCTCACAGATTTGTAGAGTCTGTCCCAAAAATATTTCTCACATTGTCTGTGGTCGTCCTTATATCGAGAAAAGTCGAGATAGAAGAGGTGAGACATGAAATCAGGCACTTCACACTTTCTGTACACAATAGGAATGAGAGTATGTCTCTTTGGATCTGTGTGTGTAACAAGAGAAGGAAAGAGAGAGGAAGTGAGAGTAAGGGAATTATCATCAAGTTACTTATGAAAAGGAATAGAAAGAATGTCAGGCTTCAATTAAATGTTTACAGTAGACAATAATGAATACAAACAGTTTACATAACTTAATATCAACAGTAAGTAGACACACCCACAATGACAGACCACGCCCAAATCACCTGGATTCTTATGGTGTGCAAGACGAGCTTCATAATTACACCAAGAGCACTGGTTATAGTCGGGTGATAGGATTATGATAGTTTTGCGACATCCTCTTTTTATTTTATCAGCTACCTCATCAATGAAGGACTGACCGGGCATCAAACCTTCAGATGCAATGTATACACTGATACCAGCTCTAATGTAAGAGAGAGATTAGGGTAAGGGTGTTAATAGCTAGGCATGGGCTCAACTAAAATAGAATAATTAAGAATCGACTGACAATGAGTCCGATAGTGATAAAAGTTTATAGCTTAGCTCATTATAATTCTAGACATACTTTGTCACTTTGAACTATGATGTAAAGTAAACATTAAAGTGCTTCATCATCACTATAACAATTGATGCATATACATGATGCAGTGCTGCTGTTTATGTTAATAATGGAAAATTTAAAAATTCATGAAAAGCTCAACTCTATATGTATGTTTCTATGTAACATAAGTACATTTTAAAAATTTGTAAAAAATTCGTAAAAAATCCAATTTTGATCGGAATCAGCTCAAACTTGCTACACAACATAAGTACATGTATATGCATCAGAAAACATTATAAAATTAAAGAATTCTCACCTAGTCATTTTTGGTGAAATTTGGCCAGTGACCCTGTACAGGGACTTGGGCCCGATTTTTGAGTAACTTAAAAAAATTCATAAAAAATTCAATTTTGATCGGAATTAGCTCAAACTTGCTACACAACATAAGTACATGTATATGCATCAGAAAATATCATAAAATTAAAGAATTCTCACCTAGTCATTTTTGGCGAAATTTGGCCAGTGACCATGTACTATAGTACAGGGACTTTGGCCCGATTTTTGAGTAACTTAAAAAAATTCATAAAAAATCCAATTTTGATCGGAATCAGCTCAAACTTGCTACACAACATAAGTACATTTATATGCATCAGTAGGAATTATAAAAGTGAAGAATTCTCTCTTTTCATTTTTCACAAAATTTGGCCAATGACCGCACAGGGACTTTGGCACAATTTTTGAGCAACATTAGAAAATTTGTAAAAAATTCAATTTTAATCGGAATCAGCTAAAACTTTCTATGCAACATAAGTACATGTATATCTCTACTGGAGGAAGCCCTGGGTATAGTTTCACTAGTTATTAGTACCTATTTATTAATCTTAGTCTCATTTCATCAGCAAACTCAGCATCTGCAGGAGCAAACGACAAGAAAATATCAAAATCGGATCCGTCAATCAATAAACTACGATCAAGATCAGAAAGAGACCTGTCCCTTATCATGACTTCAATACCACCACCATCATCACCAATGCCTTCCTTTTTATTGTAATCGCCATCTAAGAACGATAATAAAGAATAGAAATTAGAAAGAACAAAGAGCAATAAAGAGAATTTTAAAAAAGAATTATAAAAGATGAAATTCAACCTCCAAAAAATAAAGTTACTGTACTTAAGACCTTTCTACACCAGCACTTCTAATGCACATTGAACTGGTTTGGAACCAGTTCCAGTCATTCCACACCTGATGCAGCATTGACTTCAATGCGCATTAAGCCAAACCACCTCCATATGTGGTTTCAATGCACATTCAATAGATAACCAATGGCAGCTGGATCAGAAATACTATCAAAATATACATGATCCTGATGATAGTGTGGAATCACTTGATGCAAATAAGCATTGATGAGCCAACTTCTGGAACTGGTTCAAGTGTAGAAAGGCCTAAAGTTTCTATGATTGGTTGTGATTGATTTACTTTGATGATCAAGAGAGAGAGAAGAGAGTTGTTTCTGTACATGTTCACAATCACTGCTATTGGTGCTAGCACTGCCATTCCGATGTTGTAGGTTAACTGGGTCTACGTAAGGCTTGAGTGAGGGAACACCTAAAAATAAAGAAAAATAAGTCAGTAAACTTCAATATAGTAATAGAAATGACATAGTAGTAATAATAAAACTACAAAAATGTGAGAGAGGATGTGCTTACATGTATAATATTGCATCAGCAAAAAGTAGAGGGCAGAGTTTAATATAACAAAACTAACACGTACCCCAGTAACCTCACGCACACACACACACTCACACATGCACAAAGGTCAATAGACAAACACAGATAAGCATATATACATGTAATTTAGTGACCTTTATGTTTAACGTTCTTGCAATGGTATGTACATGTATATTAACGTCTATTAATTTTAATACTTCTAAGGTAACCAATTGCACATTGACGATCATATTTATGTCCAGTAACTTTCAACGAAATTAGGGCAATCGTAAAATAGCTAAAATTAATGGATAGCAATTATTATTGGGTTTACAGCACATATTCCAGAGAATAGGAGTGATATTCTTACAATGTCTTCCAGCCGGAGCTACCATTGTACTACTTCTCTCCACAGGATCACTTGAAAATGAAGAACAGGAATTGGGTTTAAGTGGAGACAAAGGAGACCTTGGAGGAGGCCTATCATGAATAGATTCTATAGGAGAGACAAAAGAAGGAAAATCTTAATAGACGTGTTCAAGCGTATAAATTAAATCATAGATACTATATATATGATTAAATACCTTAGGGTGGGTATTAATTGCAACACTTAATTTTAGCGTTTTTAGCGAGTGTACTTCAAATCGCTAATTCAACCATTCGCTAATAATAGTTATTATGTACTTGTGTAAACAAGTACACAAGATAGGCAAGATCTGTAACAAGATAACAGTAAATAGGGTGGTCCTGTTAAGTGTTCTGCTCTTAAATGTATAGATTGGGCTTCTTGAGAAGTGTTATGCTATTGAATGGGGGTTTTACCATTGATTTTCTTCCTATTTTCGCTAATATTACATTTCGCTAAATCAGGGTCCCCTTAAAAACGCTAAAATTTAAGAGCGCAATTAATACCTACCCTAAGGTACATCACAGTATCCCTCCACATAATACTCCTTACCCTTGACTTGCTGTAGTACTTGCAGTGCAGATACATTCTCTAATTCCTCCATCATTACTATTAGAGACTCAAGTGTAGCCCCATTACCTTCACGTAACTCCCATTCCTCCAGTAGCGACATCGTGGGAGAATTCTTAGCACGTAACAGCATTACCATCTCATATGTGAAACTATCAAGTGAGAGAGAGAGAAAGAGAGAGAGAGAGAGAGAAGGTAATAGAGGAGGAGATGACATACACTGTACATGTAGGGAGAAGGAGGAATGGTACCCAAACCACAAGTTATTTTTTCCAAAATACAAACTGAAACTCATCACAAAGAGATTATATTACAAAGACATTAAAATACATTACAAATACACAAGGCCAGGACTTCCCATAAGGTGCAATACAAAACAAATACACTTTGCATTTAGTGAATAATAATTTCTTTTAAAAATAATCATAATATTTACCCTTTAAATAAATAATCAAAAATTACGATTAATGCATTTCACCCCAAAAATAAAATAAAAAACACTCAAGACATATACATTACACACTCACCCCATTAGTTCCACCAGGGTCCTCCAATCGGAGCCCAGAACATTCTCCTGGTCTAAGACCTGAGCCAGTTTGTGTCTGGCACGAAACGACAACTGCTGAGAAAGCACACTCATACTAACAAATAGTCCTCAACACTGAGTATAACAACAAAACAAGTAGTAGAGTTTTGCTTTCACAAGGAAAAGGACCCTGTATCAGTGTAGGATCAGTTGGGTCTGAGATCACAGCATGTGTGGGCGTGGCAAACTTGTTTTTGACCACGCCTACCCCCAACTGCAAGTTCCAGCTCCACCCAAAACAAAACTGAAAAGTTGAACTCATCATGGAAGAGGCGATGGCAAGCACAGGCTCTGAAGAGCTACTGAGCGAGATTCCTTCCAGCGTAGGACTGGAGAGGATAGACGAGGACGAGATGGAGGACTCCCCTAGACCCAGTATAGCTGGAAGAACAAAAAGGAGACTACTAGCAGAGGCAGAAGGAGGAGGATTAGCAGACTCACCACTGCTGGGATACGTTATGAGTGCTCATAAAAGCTCTCCCAGGCAAGGAGGAGGAGGAAGGTACCCAGGTAAAAAGCTAACAAAGACACCAAGCATTGGGTACATAGATGCCGGAGCAGAGGAGCTTGGAGCAGTCCCTATGAGAGGGAAGCATCGTCACGACTGGCTCAAGGTTCAAGCAAACACATTCACCAATTGGGTCAACGACAGGCTGAGTGGGTCCCGCTCGAACTACAGTGGAGCACTCGTTCACGACCTCAAGACCGACTTTCAAGATGGCATCCTCATCATAAAATTGCTGGAAGCTCTTACAGGGAAGAAGATACAAGGTGTAGTCCGTGATCCTATATTCACAGCTCAGAAAATATCCAATTTGGACCAATCGTTTGCGTTCATGCAAGAAGAGGGAGTTTACTTCACAGCAATAGGTATTGTAAAACTGTACATTTACTTGTATAGACATTTATGTTATTTTTTCTCTTACAGGGAGTCAGAATATATATGAAGGTAACCTAAAATTGATCATGGGTTTAATCTGGACGCTTATACAGCATTATCAGATTATGAGAAGAAGTAAGTAAAATGATCCCCATGCATACTATAGTATGTGATATGTTCCTTGAAAATGATTAAATCTTTATCAAGCTTAAGGGCACATGCATAACAAACTATTGCATTTGCATGTTTACTAGAACAAAATGACATTCATGAGTTGAAAGTACCAAAAGAACATCAGAAGCCTATACTATTGCTAATGCTAGTAGCATGATTCATAATGCTGTCAATGCAAACTTGAAACAAGCTAGTTCCAAAATGAATACCATGACCTCTTATGCTTCAATTGTTACGTATAGCACAAGGTCCTGCTTTAATATCATTCACAGAAATATTTTCAGTAAACAAAAATTAAAAATAATATTTTAATACATGAATTATATGCATGAGAATGCCTTGATATCTGTCACTAAAATCCTATTTTAATCTTGTCACACCTTCTGTAGATACCAAAGTCTCAGCAAAAGAGCTCATGTTGAATTGGATGCAATCTCTTCTTCCAAACTCAAAAATTAGCAATTTCTCCTCAAACTGGAGAGACGGGAGAGCTCTCCTCTCTCTCATTCACGAGATCAAACCAGAGAAAGCACCTCCAGTCTCAAGTCTTGATCCTCGTAAAAACCTCAGCAACTGCACCCTTGCCATTCGAACGGCTAAAATCTACCTCAAAGTCCCTCCGATTATATCACCAGAAGATCTCGTGAGTGGAGAGATTGACGAGCTGAGCATGATGACGTACATCTCATACTTTGTAAAACCAGCCTCCAAAGCAGTTCTGAAGTGGGTCAATGAAGTACTGCCACAGATGAAAATCACTAACCTCACGACGGACTGGAACAATGGGATAGCACTCGCCGGGCTTTTGAACAACCTCTTCCCTGGTCTCTTTCCAAAATGGAAGTCCCTCTCGCCTGAAAAGGGAGAAGAGAATATCCAGAGAGTGTTTGACATAGCTAAAGCGAAGTGTGGGATTGAGCCTAACCTTAGTGCTAGAGAGATGACGGATCCTTCCATTGAGGAGCTTCACATGATGACATACATCCTAAGAATGAGGTCCTCAAACCTGCTCAGTCTGCCAGAGCACATTGATATATCTGGGCTCGGAATAAAAGAGGCCAAACTTGGACGACAGACACATTTCTTCATCAACACAACTCAGGCTGGCTCAGGGGATACTTTTGTCAGTGCTTTTTATGAGGACGAGACTGGGCTTAAATTCTCACAGGTGGAGAAAAGGCCGGGAATATTGAAAGTAATATACACGCCAGAGAAATCCGGCAAACTTCATTTCAACATCCTCTGGTCTGGGGTTCCAGTTCCAGGCAGTCCGTTCCTTGTATCAGTCTCGGATACAAATGCTGTGAGAGTATTGGAGAGAGAGGATATTGATACAACAATTCATGTACAGTCACCAGTTGTGATAAAAGTTGATGCAACCGCAATGGAGCATGGATCATTGACAGCACGTCTCATGTACACCGACTCTCCTCCTCTTATTCCTGAGGTGACCTCTGACAGTCGGATATACACTGTACAGTTCGTTCCAGTGACTGTTGGTATGCCCACACTCCGTTTCTATTGGGACAAGGAAGAATTAAAAAACTGCTCAATAGAATTTACAATATTGGACACCAGGCAGTATCACATTTCACACTTACCAAAGAAGAGTCAGTACTACACGTTTGACCCGATTCGCTTTGTTGTCGAATCGAGAGAAGGCCTTCCGCTCCATCCACTCAAAATGGTTGCCATTTGCGATGAGATTCACATCCCCTTCAAGTTCAACAGCATAAAAGGAACATCAGGCGAGGCCATGTTTGTC
>NW_003546308.1:82861-90928 GCF_000090795.2 Amphimedon queenslandica | reverse complement strand
GAGCTAAAGCCGGTGCTCAAAGTACAAGGATCCACAGCAAGGTACCCAGTGACGCTTGAAGAGAAGAGTCCTCAAGAGTATCTGGCTCATTTTATACCGTGGGAGTTGGGGGCACACGATATATCAATCACGCTGGGCGGCTTCCCAATCCCGGGCACACCATGTGAATTTAATGCAGTGACTAGTGCTAGTACAACGTGCAGTGCAACTGGTTCAGGGCTACAGCGAGCACTCACTTCCATACCAGCACAGTTCCTCGTGCAAGCAACATCAGGTCTCCTAGAGGAAGGGAATCTTAGCATTCAAGTCCAGAGCGTTGTGTCAGGCTATTATGGCAAAGTGAGGGTGAGGGACAACGAAAACAGTTCTTATAATGTTGCCTATCTTGTTGATACCCCTGGGGCTTATCTAGTCCACGTGAAGGCATGGGATCAACACATTCCGGGGAGTCCATTCAAAGTGAACGTGAGTTACGGGCCACAGGCTCACAACTGCATTTTGAGCGGTAAAGCCGTTGATCCTAATTTTTTTGTGAAAATTGGAGACCCGATTGAGTTCTCAGTCGACGGTCGTAAAGCTGGCAATGGGATGCTAAATGTGTCAGCCGTGGGACCAAGAGGAGCTCAAGCAAGAGTCTTCACAGCAAAGGGCTCAAGATCAGGACTCTACGATGTCCAGTTAGACCCGATTAGACCAGGCAAGTACAGGGTCTCCGTTAAATGGAGTGGGGAGCACATACCGAACAGTCCCTTTCTAGTAAAAATATTCCCAGGAGCTGATGCAAGCAAGTGTAGAGCATATGGTCCAGGGCTTGAGGATGGGATGGTAGGGAAACCAAGCACCTTTACCATCGAGACGAGAGATGCTGGCTCCGGAGTACTCAAAGTGAGACTGAACGGACTCAGGAATGCATTCAAGGTTGACGTGAAGCCGGTGAGTACCCAAAACATGAGGACACTTGTTGCCAAATACAACCCAACCAAGCCGGGGGACTACCTCATTAGTATAAAATGGTCAGAGGTCGATGTGCCAGGGAGTCCATTCAAAGTGAGAATAGGAGGAGAAGAGATCGTGAACAGAGAACAGAATCACAGAACAAGCGAAAGCAGGCTAACAGAACTCGAGACTATACAAGAGGAATACCAGCAAACTGAATCACAGTTCAGTTTGGAAGATTGGACCAAGAAGCAAAGGCACTACAACCACAGGCAGCAGCAACCACTCTTGCCTGCACATGCAAACTTTTCTTCAAGCATGCCCAAGTTTGGTCAAGGACACGGGATCAGCTATCAGAGTAATTTTGCCACAAGAGGAGGCATAGCAAGCAGAGGAGGAGCTGGAGTCAAGAAAAGCGGAGGGAGTAGTAAGCAGACGAAAAAGCATCAGCAGCACAATGGAAGGTCAATGAGTAATGGGACACATCCCAAGAAATCAACATTAAAGAAATAACTGACACAAAATAACAAAACACATTTTCAATTTTAAATTTCAAATTGTGTGCTACATGTGACTATTATGCATTACACCCAATTTTTGTGCACTCCATTTTTGTCCATTCTATATACAATAATACTCAAAAAATATATTCCCTGTTTTTTGTATCTCAGTTTTTGTTTCTCATAAAAGTTTCTATAAGTTTAGCTATCTTTATCATAAGGCCTTCATCAAACCACTTACTAATAACCTGGACTGATAGTGGGAGCTCTCCTTCTCCTCTAGTAATAGGAACACTAATGGCTGGTAATCCTAATACAGGAGAGAAGTATAGCATTTGGGAATTAGCAGCACAACCAATACAAAAACAAATAAGAATTGTTAAAAAATAAAAATTGGTTAAAATTAATTGGCATCAATAGTATAATATAGGGATAATAGGGTTAAGTTAACCCATCCAAAAATTTTATACATTAAAGAATTACATTGTAACTGTTATGAATCAATCCTTCATCTTTTAAACACAGTTATTTGTAAAAAGTCTCATGGGTTGTCTCTGACTCCTTTTGTTGTGGTTAATGGCTGACACTATTCATTACCTTCTATTCTACATCATAGTTATAAAATAAATTTTCTTACCTGCTAAGTTAACTGGTACAAGGAATGTATTAAGTACATATGCTTCAACTGGTCCCAACTCTTCCATTGTACTACGTGTAGGAGGAGGTCCAAGTGACACTGGAGTAATCAGAATATCAACAGGATCAGGACCATCTTTGTCAAACACAGTTTGATAATCGTTCTTTATTAAGCTTCGGGCTTTAAGAGCTTGTTCATAATGATGCCTTCCACTTTAAGATATGAAATTATAATGAATAATTATTACTAAACACAGTTATAATTGTTGTTAATCTTACTGGTATGAGAGAAAGTAGGTTCCAGCAATAATCCTGTGCTTCACAACAGGTCCGAGTCCAAACTGTCTATTATAGGCAAACATCTCATCCACTGTTGATGGGGAATGAGCCTTTGAACAATCATATCCTGAATATTGTATAAATAAAAAAATCTTATTATTATGAGTCACCAAAAATGGCTCCGGTGTATTTTGCCATGTTAGAAGAGGCCTCAGCAGAACAGATGACAGTGTAGCATGGAACAGAGTAAGAGAAATGAGGTAGGCTCACATCTTTCACTATCATGCCTAGTGATTCCAGCTCATCAGCTACTAGTCTCCATACTGTTCTATTCTCAGGTGATAGCTCCTTAATGTCACATTCCTATTAGTAAACAAAGAAAAGTAAAACTATAATGCATGTACCACTTAGGTTGAGAATAAATCATTTGTGTGGGTGATATAGTACCATATAGCTCTAAATTTTAGTGTTCTAATATTTTGTGAAATTTTGATAATCACAGAAATTTTAATCACAAAAACTACCAAGTTGTCATTGTAATTACTGCACATGTTGGTTAATGTCCAAAAAATTTAATTTGCAAATATCCAATTTTAGGAAAATCATGGGAATTTTAGATCACAAAATATGGAGCTAGTAGGATATGCATACTTGTTATAACAAACATTCATACCATAACACAGTTGGCTATTGGGGCAAATTGTTTGTTATTTGATACTAAATTCAGCAGATATTCAACCAAAGAATAACATTCAAAAGAGCTTTAGGATTGCAAGGTTACTCTATATATATAATGATAAAACCATCAAAGCACAAAAAGAAAATTAAAAGCAATGAAGATCCTTTACTGTTGTGTATTTACAGTTGTGTTCTCCCTAGCAATAGCAAGCTGTGACTCTGCAGCTGCTCCATGGACAAAGGTATACGGTACAATGACTCAAGTCTTTGCTAACAGTGTTAGTCTTTGGTCTATTGATGCTAAGCTCAAAGCTTACTACTGTCTCCGGCCTTGCACTGGTAACTGGGTCAATGTTGGTGAAAACATGGTGAATATCGAAGTTGATGCATTCTATTCATGGGGTATTGGGACTGATGGATTCCCTTATAGAAAGGGAATGGAAAATTCTGGAGGATGGGTCAAACATTCACATTTTCCTAATGTGATAGATGTTGCCGCTACCAGAGATTCATATATGTGGTTTTTACATACAAATAAAGAGGTTTCTTGGGCACGGCATTATATTGCTAAACTACACAAGGTCACAGGAAGGTTTGATCAAATTGATGCCAACTCACAACATGTATATGCTCTCAATAAAACAACCAATGTCATTTCTTTTCGTCCAGTACATGGAAGGGGTCAATGGCGTAATATCTGAGGGCAGATGAAGTATGTAACAGCTGGTACTCATGAGATATTTGCTATTGGAGTAGATGATGAGCTCTATCGTTGCACTATACCTTGTGCTGGTATATGGGAACTAATGGACTTTCCAGAGGAAGCTGGATTGACTCAGCTTGATGCAACTATTGATGCTCTGTTTGCTGTCACAAGCGATGGAGTGATTTATCATCATGAACTGCCTCTTTAGATGATATAGTAGAACTAGTTTTATATTAAATATAATAGTTTGTATGCCTTTTTTGTTGTTTTTGGAGCAGTTTATGTTTTTTTAGTTAAATAAGATTAGAATCAAATCAAACTTTCTGCATAATGCAATAGCAAAATTGGCTCATTTTCAAGTGACAAAAAAATCTTACTTACATGATTCATAAGTGGTACAATAATAGATAATTTTTATTATTATTACTTTTGGAATTCCAACCCTGACAGTAGTCATCTCTTCATTGCCAGCAAACTCATCATTGACTGAACAATATTCTCTCCTTACAGAAGTAGAGTCACACCGATCCCAGCCACTAACAGCATCTATAAATCAGACACGAACGTAATACTGATTATTATCATTGTATAATTGTATTGTAACATTTTTATATCAAAAGTTTGAGCTGATTCCAATCAAAACTTGATTTTTACGAATTTTTGAATTTGGTCAAAAATTGGACCAAAGTCCCTGTACAGGGACTTCAGCCAAATTTTGCCAAAAATGGCTAGGAGAGAATTCTCCATTTTAATATTTTTTTCAAATGCATATACATGTACTTATGTTGCATAGGAAGTTTGAGCTGATTCCCATCAAAATTGGATTTTTCATGAATTTTTAAAGTTGCTTACATGTAATTACCTAATACATTAGCAGCAGTGCTAACAGTTGGTGCAAATATCCCTACAGTGTCTAAAGAGTTAGCTAATGGGATTAAACCATGACGTGATACACGTCCATAGGTTGGTTTAAGACCAACAGTACCACAGAATGAAGCTGGTAATCTCACTGACCCACCAGTATCACTACCTAAGGCACTAGAGAAAGGAGGAGGGAGAAATATGGAGAAAATGAGAAGGAGAGATTAATTTCCTTTTTGTTAGATTTTTACTTACAAATCACACATTCCGGTAGCTACAGCAACAGCACTACCACCAGAGCTTCCACCACTAACAAGATTATGAGCTGAAGAGGAAGAGGAGGGAGAAGCAGAATTTGGATGTTCAACTGCTCCATAGTAACTTGACAAGTTTGATGAACTAAAAAAATTTAAAAAAAATTTGATGCAATATTGAAATAATTATACATTAATGATAGTATTGATACTGATACTTCTTGCTTAGCTTACCCCATTGCAAACTCATCCATGTTGGTTTTCCCAATCATTGCAGCTCCGGAGGACAATAGCCTCTGGACTGCAGTAGCAGTGTATGGTGGAGTAAAACCTTTAACGAGAAAATATCAAAATCATTATTAATTTTACTAAAACTGATTTACTAGATAAGAAACGAGAGGCACAGGTAGTGAGTGTATTGGCAGTGCAGAGGTTATCCTTAACAGCAAAAGTATGCCCATCCAATGGACCAAGAGGAGCACCTAAAGTCATAAAATATATAATTAATTAGACTAATTTTGTTTTATTTCTTTTTACCATCTTCATTTCTTTTCTGAGCTTCCATGACTTGGCTCTCTGCTATTTTGATAGTTTCAGTGATAAAGGCGTTCAAATGAGAGAGATTTTTCATCGAGGAGATCTTAGATTGAAAGCTTTGAAGAAGAGAATTTGCTCCTTTGGCTGCCATGCTTAAAGGTACGCCCCTTCAATTAATATTAATTATTATTAATAAGTTGATTTCTGTTAATAAAATAATTATTATTACTTAAATACTAATAGCTATACATTAATAGAGCTCTCTAATTTGCTAATTTGAGCTCTTAGTCTCTCAAGATGCAGTTTCACAAAGTGTTCATGGATACTGTACATTTTCTTGGTTTGCTTTAGAGGATGAAATGTTATAACTTTGTTCAATCTGAGTAAACTCCTTCTGTTCAACTTTCTTAACGTTCCCGTCATGCTAAAGAAATCTTTTCCATTACTGTAATCGTGAAAGAATAGCTCAGTCATCTACAGAAAAAAAGAATTGCATCCCTACCAAATTCATTAAAATTAGTACAATAAAATACAAATAATGGCAAAGCACTTATAATTTATTGTAATCAGTGAAAGATTAGGTGTTAATGTTATGTCTAAAGCCCTCAACATTTTGCTAGAAAAATTTGTGGTAACTTTGATCTCTTTTAATCAACGTGGTGCTAAGAATAGAAATTTCGCAAAAAGTTGCTCAAAAGATCAATGCAGATTTGCTTGTTTTAATTTTTAAAAGTACAGTACTTAAAACTACTACTAAAGTACATCTAAACTACTTACTTTCCTTGATTTAGTACAGTATATCCCTAGTCTCCTATTAATACACCTACCAACCTCCACATCTTCATTATAGGATACTACCACATTAGTAAGGCACTCTTGAAGGTGTGGTCCCAGTTTCCTTAGCAATGCTCGGCTGAGTACCATCCCAGGGCCTCCCATACAAAAAACATCAGAAGGGCGGAGCTTTAAGCGCTTTAAATCCTCTTTTCGGCCTTTCCCAGGCGAGCCAATATAAAGGGGCTGAGAGGAGTCTAGTTTAGAAAGGAAGTCTTTTAACTCGTGAATCCTGACATACAAATCATCATCAGCTCTTAGGAACCAGTGATATCTATCAATGTAATTATCATACATGTACTTGTACATTGCATAGACTTTCTTCTGTGGTGGGTAGGTATCGTCTATGCCAGGTAGCCTCACCAGAGGTAAGGATGACTCCATTCCTTGACCTTCTCCAACATAAAACTCTAAATTAGACGCAATCATTCCTCCCCATGTCTTATTGACGGCATGCGCTCTAGTTCTAAGGAAATCTCCACTGGTTACTACTCCTGCATACAGTGGATCCAGTATCATCATGTCTCTCCTCAGACTCTGTACTAAGAGCTTGTTTTCATGTGTTACGTAGACCGTATTGCTACCACAGGTGGCCGAGGCGGAGCCAAGGCAGTTCATACCCCAGGATACCATCAGGCCTAGTAAGAATCCGAAGAGAAGGTAGAGAAAGGCTCTGAGGAGAGAGAAAAGGTCCATTTTCATTGACAGCCTCATGATTTGCCACACCCATAGGCGGGCATACTGACCCACGTGAACGCACATGGAAATTAGGGGTGTCCCGATTATTCCAGAATAATTTTGGGAATAATAGGTAGCACTTCAATTCCAGAATAATGCTGGCCTAATAGGTGGATCAGTAGCCAAACTCTAATTAAAGAGCAGCAAATGCACAATTTTTGAAATTTTAATGGCTGAGCTAGTTGTAACTCAATTTTTGAACAAAGTTCAGGTTCTGAAATTGATATAGAGACTTATATTTTGCAGTCTCTGCTGATAGTGATACTTTAAATAGCTCAGTTCTCAGACTTACTAATTTTCATTTTTATTGTAGTTAGCTCATGATTATAAAGAATAAAGTGAGAATAATAGGGCAGAATAAAAAGAATAATAGGCAAATTTTTGAGAATTTCTGAATAGAATTATAGGTTAAAAAATTAGCATAATCGGGACACCCCTAATGGAAATACTTCGCCCACGTGCATTCACGTGTGAAGCAAAATGGGTGTGGATTAAATTTTCCCACGTGCGTTCACGTGGTATCAATTTGTCAGTCAAAATGGCGACTAACTCAACTGGTCAGATTCGTATCTTCCATCCTTCTCCTTCACTTTCAGAGGAAAATTCATTCACAGATTACGAATTATTTGAAGGTAACACACTATTTTATTTTTATTTTGAATTGTTAAATCATGTGATAGGAGAAACTGTGATTGGAATTGGTTGTAAAAAACGATCAAAATGTCCAGTCATTAACATTCCATTTAGTGGTAGCTCGGTCGCAAAGGAGCACTGTCGTGTATTGATTGACGATAATGAGCACTTTATTATGGACCTTGGGACAAAAGGTAAAACGAAAAGGAAGTGCCACATTCTCAAACCTAACGTATACTATGAACTGAGTGATGGCGTTGATTTAATGCTGGGTGATCTAAAATGTCAATATTTTACTTCCCCCATGTCTGCGAGAGAGAAAGAGGAGGAAAAGAAACCAGTGGAGGAAACTGATTTGAATGAGACTCGGTCTCTTAATACTGATGCCACAGCCACGCCCTCACCTCGACCCGCCCATTCTCTTCAAATGTCTCCACTGCCTACTCTTCCATCATTTGATGCTGGTGAGTGTATA